>NC_064642.1:835647847-835922742 GCF_023864345.2 Schistocerca serialis cubense | reverse complement strand
TATCCCTTGGACATTCTTATTGACGATGAAACACAGAAATTGCATCGGAATTAAATACAAAAGGCACAATGCCGACTTAAGTACAAGAAGACTCTCTCTTCTTACTGACTATGTTTGAAACATTCCTGTGACACTAGTTATAGATTCCGATGCTTCACTTCAGGTTTGCTGTATCCCTCTGACCTTCTTTTTGACGATGACGCACAGACATAACATTGGAATTTAATACAAAACGCACAATGCCGAATTAAGTACAAGAAGACTGACTCTTCTTACTGTCTATGTATTGAACCATTCCTGTGACACTAGTTATAGATTCCGATGCTTCACTCCAGGTTTACTGTATCCCTTGGACCTTCTTATTGACGATGAAACACAGAAATTGCATCGGAATTAAATACAAAAGGCACAATGCCGACTTAAGTACAAGAAGACTGAGTCTTCTTACTGTCTATTTTTGAACCATTCCCGTGACACTAGTTATAGATTCCGATGCTTCACTTCAGGTTTACTGTATCCCTCAGACCTTCTTATTGACCATGAAACACAGAAATTGCATGGACATAAATACAAAAGGCACAATGCCGACTTAAGTACAAGAAGACTGACTCTTCTTGCTGTCTACCTTTGAACCATTCCTGTGACACTAGTTATAGATTCCGATGCTTCACTTCAGGTTTAATGTATCCCTCAGACCTTCTCATTGACGATGAACCACAGAGATTGCATCGGAATAAAATACAAAAGGCACAATGCCGACTTAAGTACAAGAAGACTGACTCTTCCTACTGTCTATGTTTTTAACCATTCGTGTGACACTAGTTATAGATTCTGATGCTTCACTTCAGTTTTAGTGTATCCCTTATACTTTCTTATTGACGATGAAGCACAGAAATTGAATCGGAATTAAATACAAAAGGCACAATGCCGAATTAAGTACAATAGGACTGACTCTTCTTACTGTCTATGTATTGAACCAATCCGGTGACACTAGTTATAGATTCCAATGCTTCACTCCAGGTTTACTGTATCCCTTGGACCGACTTATTGACGATGAAACACAGAAAATGCATCGGAATTAAATACTAAAGGCACAATGCCGACTTTAGTACAAGAAGACTGACTCTTCTTACTGTCTATGTTTTGAACCATTCCTGTGACACTAGTTATAGATTCCGATGCTTCACTCTAGTTTACTGTATCCCTTGGACCTTCTTATTGACGATGAATCACAGAAATTGCATCGGAATTAAATACAAAAAGCACAATGCCGACTTAAGTACAAGAAGTCTGACTCTTCTTACTGATTATGTTTTTGAACCATTCCTGTGACACTAGTTATAGATTCCGAAGCTTCACTTCAGGTTTACTGTATCCCTTGGACCTTCATATTGTCGATGAAACACAGAGATTGCATCGGAACTAAATAGAAAAGGCACAATGCCGACTTAAGTACAAGAAGACGGACTCTTCCTACTGTCTACGCTTTGAACCATTCCTGTGACACTAGTTATAGATTCCGATGCTTCATTTCAGGTTTACTGTATCTCTCTGACCTTCTTAATGACGATAAAACACAGAAATTGCATCGGAATTAAATACAAAGGCCCAATGCCGACTTAGGTACAAGAAGACTGACTCTTCTTACTGTCTATGTTTTGAACCATTCCTGTGACACTAGTTATAGATTCCGTTGCTCCACTCTAGGTTTACTGTATCCCTTGGATCTTCTTATTGACGATGAAACACAGAAATTGCATCGAAATTAAATAAAATAGGCACAATGCCGACTTAAGTTCAAGAAGATTGATTCTCTTACTGTCTATGTTTTTAACCATTCCTGTGACACTAGTTACAGATTCCGATGCTTCACTTCAGGTTTACTGTATCTCTCTGACTTTCTTATTGACGATGAAGCACAGAAATTGCATCGGAATTAAATACAAAAGGCACAATACCAAACTAAGTACAAGAGGACTGACTCTTCTTACTGGCTGTGCTTTGAACCATTATTGTGACACCTGTTATAGATTCCGATGCTATACTCCAGGTTTACTGTATCCCTTGGACCTTCTTGTTGACGATGAAACACAGAAATTGCATCGGAATTAAATACAAAAGGCACAATGCCGACTTAAGTACAAGAAGACTGACTCTTCATATTGACTATGTTTTGAACCATTTATGTGACACTAGTTATTGATTCCGATGCTTCACTTAAGGTTTACTATATCCCTTGGACCTTGTTATTGACGATGAAACACAGAAATAGCATCGGAATTAAATAGAAAAGGCACAATGCCGACTAAAGTACAAGAAGACTGACTCTTCCTACTGTCTATGATTTGAACCATTCCTGTGACACTAGTTTTAGATTCCGATGCTTCACTTCAGGTTTACTGTATCCTTTTGACCTTCTTGTTGACGTTTTAACACAGAAATTGCATGGGAATTAGATACAAAAGGCACAATGCCGACTTAAGTACAAGAAGACTGACTCTTCCTACTGTCTATGTTTGAACCATTTCTGTGACACTAGTTATAGATTCTGTTGTTTCACTTCAGGTTTACTGTATCCCTTGGACCTTCTTATTGACGATGAAACACAGAAATTGCATCAGAATTAAATACAAAAGGCACAATGTCGAATTAAGAACAAGAAGACTGACTCCTAATATTGACTATGATTTGAACCAATCCTGTGACACCAGTTATAGATTCCGACGCTTCACTTAAGCTCTACTGTATCCCATGGACCTTCTTATTGACGATGAAACACAGAAATTGCATCGGAATTAAATACAAATGGCACAATGCCGACTTAAGTACAAGAAGACTGACTCTTCCTATTGTCTATGATTTGAACCATTCCTGTGACACTAGTTTTAGATTCCGATGCTTCACTTCAGGATAACTGTATCCCTTGGACCTTGTTATTGACGATGAAACACAGAAATTGCATCGGAATTAAATACAAAAGGCACAATGCCGACTTAAGTACAAGACAACTGACTCTTCTTACTGACTATGATTTGAACCATAACTGTGACTCTAGTTATAGATTCCGATGCTTCACTCCATGTTTACTGTATCCCTTGGACCTTCTTATTGACGATGAAACAGAGAAATTGCATCGGAATTAAATACAAAAGGCACAATGCCGACTTAAGTACAAGAAGACTGACTCTTCTTACTGACTATGATTTGAACCATTCCTGTTACACTAGTTATAGATTCCGATGCTTCACTTCAGGTTACTGTATCCCTGTGACCTTCTTATTGACGATGAAGCACAGAAATTGCATCGGGATTAAATACAAAAGGCACAATGCCGAATTAAGTACAAGAAGACTGACTCTTCTTACTGTCTATGTATTGAACCATTCCTGTGACACTAGTTATAGATTCCGATGCTTCACCCCAGGTTTACTGTATCCCTTGGACCCTCTTATTGTCGATGAAACACAGAAATTGCATGGGAATTAAATACAAAAAGCACAATGCCGACTTAAGTATAAGAAGACTGACTCTTCTTACTGTCTGTATTTGAACCATTCCTGTGACACTAGTTATAGATTCCGATGCTTCACTTCAGGTTTACTGTATCTCTCAGACCTTCTTATTGACGATGAAACACAGAAATTGCGTCGGAATTAAATACCAAAGGCACAATGCCGACTTAAGTACAAGCAGACTGACTCTTCCTACTGTCTATGTTTTGAACCATTCCTGTGACACTAGTTATAGATTCTGATGCTTAACTTCAGAATTACTGTATCCCTTGGACCTTCTTAATGACGATGAAATACAGAAATTGCATCGGAATTAAATACAAAAGGCACAATTCCGACTTAAGTACAAGAAGACTGATCCTTCTTACTGACTATGTTTTGAACCATTCCAGTGACACTAGTTATAGATTCTGATGCTTCACTTCAGGTTTACTGTATCCCTTGGACCTTCTTAATGACGATGAAACACAGAAATTGCATCGGAATTAAATACAAAAGGCACAATGCCGACTTAAGTACAATAAGACTGACTCTTCTTACTGACTATGTTTTGAACCATTCCTGTGACACTAGTTATAGATTGCGATGCTTCACTTCAGATTTACTGTATCCCTCTGACCTTCTTATTGACGTTGAAACACAGATATTGCATCGGAATCAAATACAAAAGGCACAATTCCGACTTAAGTACAAGAAGACTGACTCTTCTTACTGACTATGTTTTGAACCATTTCTGTGACACTAGTTATAGATTCCGGTGCTTCACTTCAGGTTTACTGTATCCCTTGGACCTTGTCATTGACGATGAAACACTGAAATTGCATCGGAATTAAATAGAAAAGGCACAATGCCGACTTAAGTACAAGACTACTGACTCTTCTTACTGACTATGTTTTGAACCATCCCTGTGACACTAGTTATAGATTCCGATGCTTTCCTCCATGTTTACAGTATCCCTTAGACCTTCTTTTTGACGATGAAACACATAAATTGCATCGGAATTAAATACAAAATGCACAATGGCGACTTAAGTACAAGAAGACTCTCTCTTCTTACTGACTATGTTTGAAACATTCCTGTGACACTAGTTATAGATTCCGATGCTTCACTTCAGGTTTACTGTATCCCTCTGACCATCTTATTGACGATGACGCACAGAAATAGCATTGGAATTAAATACAAAACGCACAATGCCGAATTAAGTACAAGAAGACTGACTCTTCTTACTGTCTATGTATTGAACCATTCCTGTGACACTAGTTATAGATTCCGATGCTTCACTCCAGGTTTACTGTATCCCTTTGACCTTCTTATTGACGATGAAACACAGAAATTGCATCGGAATTAAATACAAAAGGCACAATGCCGACTTAAGTACAAGAAGACTGACTCTTCCTACTGTCTATGTTTTTAACCATTCGTGTGACACTAGTTATAGATTCTGATGCTTCACTTCAGGTTTAGTGTATCCCTTATACTTTCTTATTGACGATGAAGCACAGAAATTGAATCGGAATTAAATACAAAAGGCACAATGCCGAATTAAGTACAAGAGGACTGACTCTTCTTACTGTCTATGTATTGAACCAATCCTGTGACACTAGTTATAGATTCCAATGCTTCACTCCTGGTTTACTGTATCCCTTGGACCGACGTATTGACGATGAAACACAGAAAATGCATCGGAATTAAATACTAAAGGCACAATGCCGACTTTAGTACAAGAAGACTGACTCTTCTTACTGTCTATGTTTTGAACCATTCCTGTGACACTAGTTATAGATTCCGATGCTTCACTCTAGTTTACTGTATCCCTTGGACCTTCTTATTGACGATGAATCACAGAAATTGCATCGGAATTAAATACAAAAAGCACAATGCCGACTTAAGTACAAGAAGTCTGACTCTTCTTACTGATTATGTTTTTGAACCATTCCTGTGACACTAGTTATAGATTCCGAAGCTTCACTTCAGGTTTACTGTATCCCTTGGACCTTCATATTGTCGATGAAACACAGAGATTGCATCGGAACTAAATAGAAAAGGCACAATGCCGACTTAAGTACAAGAAGACGAACTCTTCCTACTGTCTATGCTTTGAACCATTCCTGTGACACTAGTTATGGATTCCGATGCTTCACTTCAGGTTTATTGTATCGCTCTGACCTTCTTAATGACGATAAAACACAGAAATTGCATCGGAATTAAATACAAAAGGCCAATGCCGACTTAGGTACAAGAAGACTGACTCTTCTTACTGTCTATGTTTTTAACCATTCCTGTGACACTAGTTATAGATTCCGTTGCTTCACTCTAGGTTTACTGTGTCCCTTGGACCTTCTTATTGACGATGAAACACAGAAATTGCATCGGAATTAAATACAAAAGGCACAATGCCAAACTAAGTACAAGAAGACTGACTCATCTTACTGACTATGCTTTGAACCATTCCTGTGACACCAGTTATAGATTCCGATGCTTCACTTCAGGTTTACTGTATCCCTTGGATTTTGTTATTGACGATGAAACACAGAAATAGCATCGGAATTAAATAGAAAAGGTACAATGCCGACTTAAGTACAAGAAGACTGACTCTTCCTACCGTCTGTGATTTGAACCATTCCTGTGACACTAGTTTTAGATTCCGATGCTTCACTTCAGGTTTACTGTATCCTTTTGACCTTCTTGTTGACGGTGTAACACAGAAATTGCATGGGAATTAGATACAAAAGGCACAATGCCGACTTAAGTACACGAAGACTGACTCTTCCTACTGTCTATGTTTGAACCATTCCTGTGACACTAGTTATAGATTCTGAGGTTTCACTTCAGGTTTACTGTATCCCTTGGACCTTCTCATTGACGATGAGACACAGAAATTGCATCAGAATTAAATACAAAAGGCACAATGCCGAATTAAGAACAAGAAGACTGACTCTTCTTATTGACTATGCTTTGAACCAATCCTGTGACACCAGTTATAGATTCCGATGCTTCACTTAAGCTCTACTGTATCCCATGGACCTTCTTATTGACGATGAAACACAGAAATAGCATCGGAATTAAATACAAATGGCACAATGCCGACTTCAGTACAAGAAGACTGACTCTTCCTATTGTCTATGATTTGAACCATTCCTGTGGCACTAATTTTAGATTCCGATGCTTCACTTCAGGTTAACTGTATCCCTTGGACGTTGTTATTGACGATGAAACACAGAAATTGCATCGGAATTAAATACAAAAGGCACAATGCCGACTTAAGTACAAGAAAGCTGACTCTTCTTACTGACTATGATTTGAACCATTCCTGTTACACTAGTTATAGATTCCGATGCTTCACTTCAGGTTACTGTATCCCTGTGACCTTCTTATTGACGATGAAGCACAGAAATTGCATCGGGATTAAATACAAAAGGCAGAATGCCGAATTAAGTACAAGAAGACTGACTCTTCTTACTGGCTATGTATTGAACCATTCCTGTGACACTAGTTATAGATTCCGATGCTTCACCCCAGGTTTACTGTATCCCTTGGACCTTCTTATTGACGATGAAACACAGAAATTGCATGGGAATTAAATACAAAAGGCACAATGCCGACTTAAGTACAAGAAGACTGACTCTTCTTACTGTCTATATTTGAACCATTCCTGTGACACTAGTTATAGATTCCGATGCTTCACTTCAGGTTTACTGTATCCCTCAGACCTTCTTATTGACGATGAAACACAGAAATTGCATCGGAATTAAATACCAAAGGCACAATGCCGACTTAAGTACAAGCAGACTGACTCTTCCTACTGTCTATGTTTTGAACCATTCCTGTGACACTAGTTATAGATTCTGATGCTTAACTTCAGAAATACTGTATCCCTTGGACCTTCTTAATGACGATGAAATACAGAAATTGCATCGGAATTAAATACAAAAGGCACAATTCCGACTTAAGTACAAGAAGACTGACCCTTCTTACTGACTATGTTTGAACCATTCCAGTGACACTAGTTATAGATTCTGATGCTTCACTTCAGGTTTACTGCATCCCTTGGACCTTCTTAATGACGATGAAACACAGAAATTGCATCGGAATTAAATACAAAAGGCACAATGCCGACTTAAGTACAATAAGACTGACTCTTCTTACTGACTATGTTTTGAACCATTCCTGTGACACTAGTTATAGATTCCGTTGCTTCACTTCAGATTTATTGTATCCCTCTGACCTTCTTTTTGACGTTGAAACACAGATATTGCATCGGAATCAAATACTAAAGGCACAATTCCGACTTAAGTACAAGAAGACTGACCCTTCTTACTGACTATGTTTGAACCATTCCAGTGACACTAGTTATAGATTCTGATGCTTCACTTCAGGTTTACTGCATCCCTTGGACCTTCTTAATGACGATGAAACACAGAAATTGCATCGGAATTAAATACAAAACGCACAATGCCGAATTAAGTACAAGAAGACTGACTCTTCTAACTGTCTATGTATTGAACCATTCCTGTGACACTAGTTATAGATTCCGATGTTACACTCCAGGTTTACTGTATCCCTTGGACCTTCTTATTGACGATGAAACACAGAAATTGCACCGGAATTAAATACAAAAGGCACAATTCCGACTTACGTACAAGAAGACTGACTCTTCTTACTGTCTGTTTTTGAACCGTTCCCGTGACACTAGTTATAGATTCCGATGCTTCACTTCAGGTTTACTGTATCCCTCAGACCTTCTTATTGACCATGAAACACAGAAATTGCATGGACATAAATACAAAAGGCACATTGCCGACTTAAGTACAAGAAGACTGACTCTTCTTGCTGTCTACCTTTGAACCATTCCTGTGACACTAGTTATAGATTACGATGCTTCACTCCAGGTTTACTGTATCCCTTCGACCTTCTTATTGACAATGAAACACAGAAATTGCATCGGAATTGAATACAAAAGGCACAACGGCGACTTAAGTACAAGAAGACTGACTCTTCTTACTGACTATGTTTTGAACCATTCCTGTGACACTAGTTATTGATTCCGGTGCTTCACTTCAAGTTTACTGTATCCCTTGGACCTCCTTGTTGACGATGAAACACAGAAATTGCATCGGAATTAAATACAAAAGGCACAATGCTGACTTAAGTACAAGAGGACTGACTCTTCTTACTGACTATGCTTTGAACCTTTCCTGTGACACTAGTTTTAGATTCCGATGCTTCACTTCAGATTTACTGTATCCCTCCGACCTTCTAAATGACGATGAAACACAGAAATTGCATTGGAATTAAATACTAAAGGCACAATGCCGACTTAAGTACAAGAAGACTGACTCTTCTTACTGACTGTGTTTTTAACCATTTCTGAGACACTAGTTATAGATTCCGATGCTTCACTTCAGGTTAACTGTATCCCTTGGACCTTGGTATTGATGACGAAACACAGAAATTGCATCGGAATTAAATACAAAAGGCACAATGCCGACTTAAGTACAAGAAGACTGACTCTTCTTACTGACTATGATTTGAACCATTCCTGTTACACTAGTTATAGATTCCGATGCTTCACTTCAGGTTACTGTATCCCTGTGACCTTCTTATTGACGATGAAGCACAGAAATTGCATCGGGATTAAATACAAAAGGCACAATGCCGAATTAAGTACAAGAAGACTGACTCTTCTTACTGTCTATGTATTGAACCATTCCTGTGACACTAGTTATAGATTCCGATGCTTCACCCCAGGTTTACTGTATCCCTTGGACCCTCTTATTGTCGATGAAACACAGAAATTGCATGGGAATTAAATACAAAAAGCACAATGCCGACTTAAGTATAAGAAGACTGACTCTTCTTACTGTCTGTATTTGAACCATTCCTGTGACACTAGTTATAGATTCCGATGCTTCACTTCAGGTTTACTGTATCTCTCAGACCTTCTTATTGACGATGAAACACAGAAATTGCGTCGGAATTAAATACCAAAGGCACAATGCCGACTTAAGTACAAGCAGACTGACTCTTCCTACTGTCTATGTTTTGAACCATTCCTGTGACACTAGTTATAGATTCTGATGCTTAACTTCAGAATTACTGTATCCCTTGGACCTTCTTAATGACGATGAAATACAGAAATTGCATCGGAATTAAATACAAAAGGCACAATTCCGACTTAAGTACAAGAAGACTGATCCTTCTTACTGACTATGTTTTGAACCATTCCAGTGACACTAGTTATAGATTCTGATGCTTCACTTCAGGTTTACTGTATCCCTTGGACCTTCTTAATGACGATGAAACACAGAAATTGCATCGGAATTAAATACAAAAGGCACAATGCCGACTTAAGTACAATAAGACTGACTCTTCTTACTGACTATGTTTTGAACCATTCCTGTGACACTAGTTATAGATTGCGATGCTTCACTTCAGATTTACTGTATCCCTCTGACCTTCTTATTGACGTTGAAACACAGATATTGCATCGGAATCAAATACAAAAGGCACAATTCCGACTTAAGTACAAGAAGACTGACTCTTCTTACTGACTATGTTTTGAACCATTTCTGTGACACTAGTTATAGATTCCGGTGCTTCACTTCAGGTTTACTGTATCCCTTGGACCTTGTCATTGACGATGAAACACTGAAATTGCATCGGAATTAAATAGAAAAGGCACAATGCCGACTTAAGTACAAGACTACTGACTCTTCTTACTGACTATGTTTTGAACCATCCCTGTGACACTAGTTATAGATTCCGATGCTTTCCTCCATGTTTACAGTATCCCTTAGACCTTCTTTTTGACGATGAAACACATAAATTGCATCGGAATTAAATACAAAATGCACAATGGCGACTTAAGTACAAGAAGACTCTCTCTTCTTACTGACTATGTTTGAAACATTCCTGTGACACTAGTTATAGATTCCGATGCTTCACTTCAGGTTTACTGTATCCCTCTGACCATCTTATTGACGATGACGCACAGAAATAGCATTGGAATTAAATACAAAACGCACAATGCCGAATTAAGTACAAGAAGACTGACTCTTCTTACTGTCTATGTATTGAACCATTCCTGTGACACTAGTTATAGATTCCGATGCTTCACTCCAGGTTTACTGTATCCCTTTGACCTTCTTATTGACGATGAAACACAGAAATTGCATCGGAATTAAATACAAAAGGCACAATGCCGACTTAAGTACAAGAAGACTGACTCTTCCTACTGTCTATGTTTTTAACCATTCGTGTGACACTAGTTATAGATTCTGATGCTTCACTTCAGGTTTAGTGTATCCCTTATACTTTCTTATTGACGATGAAGCACAGAAATTGAATCGGAATTAAATACAAAAGGCACAATGCCGAATTAAGTACAAGAGGACTGACTCTTCTTACTGTCTATGTATTGAACCAATCCTGTGACACTAGTTATAGATTCCAATGCTTCACTCCTGGTTTACTGTATCCCTTGGACCGACGTATTGACGATGAAACACAGAAAATGCATCGGAATTAAATACTAAAGGCACAATGCCGACTTTAGTACAAGAAGACTGACTCTTCTTACTGTCTATGTTTTGAACCATTCCTGTGACACTAGTTATAGATTCCGATGCTTCACTCTAGTTTACTGTATCCCTTGGACCTTCTTATTGACGATGAATCACAGAAATTGCATCGGAATTAAATACAAAAAGCACAATGCCGACTTAAGTACAAGAAGTCTGACTCTTCTTACTGATTATGTTTTTGAACCATTCCTGTGACACTAGTTATAGATTCCGAAGCTTCACTTCAGGTTTACTGTATCCCTTGGACCTTCATATTGTCGATGAAACACAGAGATTGCATCGGAACTAAATAGAAAAGGCACAATGCCGACTTAAGTACAAGAAGACGAACTCTTCCTACTGTCTATGCTTTGAACCATTCCTGTGACACTAGTTATGGATTCCGATGCTTCACTTCAGGTTTATTGTATCGCTCTGACCTTCTTAATGACGATAAAACACAGAAATTGCATCGGAATTAAATACAAAAGGCCAATGCCGACTTAGGTACAAGAAGACTGACTCTTCTTACTGTCTATGTTTTTAACCATTCCTGTGACACTAGTTATAGATTCCGTTGCTTCACTCTAGGTTTACTGTGTCCCTTGGACCTTCTTATTGACGATGAAACACAGAAATTGCATCGGAATTAAATACAAAAGGCACAATGCCAAACTAAGTACAAGAAGACTGACTCATCTTACTGACTATGCTTTGAACCATTCCTGTGACACCAGTTATAGATTCCGATGCTTCACTTCAGGTTTACTGTATCCCTTGGATTTTGTTATTGACGATGAAACACAGAAATAGCATCGGAATTAAATAGAAAAGGTACAATGCCGACTTAAGTACAAGAAGACTGACTCTTCCTACCGTCTGTGATTTGAACCATTCCTGTGACACTAGTTTTAGATTCCGATGCTTCACTTCAGGTTTACTGTATCCTTTTGACCTTCTTGTTGACGGTGTAACACAGAAATTGCATGGGAATTAGATACAAAAGGCACAATGCCGACTTAAGTACACGAAGACTGACTCTTCCTACTGTCTATGTTTGAACCATTCCTGTGACACTAGTTATAGATTCTGAGGTTTCACTTCAGGTTTACTGTATCCCTTGGACCTTCTCATTGACGATGAGACACAGAAATTGCATCAGAATTAAATACAAAAGGCACAATGCCGAATTAAGAACAAGAAGACTGACTCTTCTTATTGACTATGCTTTGAACCAATCCTGTGACACCAGTTATAGATTCCGATGCTTCACTTAAGCTCTACTGTATCCCATGGACCTTCTTATTGACGATGAAACACAGAAATAGCATCGGAATTAAATACAAATGGCACAATGCCGACTTCAGTACAAGAAGACTGACTCTTCCTATTGTCTATGATTTGAACCATTCCTGTGGCACTAATTTTAGATTCCGATGCTTCACTTCAGGTTAACTGTATCCCTTGGACGTTGTTATTGACGATGAAACACAGAAATTGCATCGGAATTAAATACAAAAGGCACAATGCCGACTTAAGTACAAGAAAGCTGACTCTTCTTACTGACTATGATTTGAACCATTCCTGTTACACTAGTTATAGATTCCGATGCTTCACTTCAGGTTACTGTATCCCTGTGACCTTCTTATTGACGATGAAGCACAGAAATTGCATCGGGATTAAATACAAAAGGCAGAATGCCGAATTAAGTACAAGAAGACTGACTCTTCTTACTGGCTATGTATTGAACCATTCCTGTGACACTAGTTATAGATTCCGATGCTTCACCCCAGGTTTACTGTATCCCTTGGACCTTCTTATTGACGATGAAACACAGAAATTGCATGGGAATTAAATACAAAAGGCACAATGCCGACTTAAGTACAAGAAGACTGACTCTTCTTACTGTCTATATTTGAACCATTCCTGTGACACTAGTTATAGATTCCGATGCTTCACTTCAGGTTTACTGTATCCCTCAGACCTTCTTATTGACGATGAAACACAGAAATTGCATCGGAATTAAATACCAAAGGCACAATGCCGACTTAAGTACAAGCAGACTGACTCTTCCTACTGTCTATGTTTTGAACCATTCCTGTGACACTAGTTATAGATTCTGATGCTTAACTTCAGAAATACTGTATCCCTTGGACCTTCTTAATGACGATGAAATACAGAAATTGCATCGGAATTAAATACAAAAGGCACAATTCCGACTTAAGTACAAGAAGACTGACCCTTCTTACTGACTATGTTTGAACCATTCCAGTGACACTAGTTATAGATTCTGATGCTTCACTTCAGGTTTACTGCATCCCTTGGACCTTCTTAATGACGATGAAACACAGAAATTGCATCGGAATTAAATACAAAAGGCACAATGCCGACTTAAGTACAATAAGACTGACTCTTCTTACTGACTATGTTTTGAACCATTCCTGTGACACTAGTTATAGATTCCGTTGCTTCACTTCAGATTTATTGTATCCCTCTGACCTTCTTTTTGACGTTGAAACACAGATATTGCATCGGAATCAAATACTAAAGGCACAATTCCGACTTAAGTACAAGAAGACTGACCCTTCTTACTGACTATGTTTGAACCATTCCAGTGACACTAGTTATAGATTCTGATGCTTCACTTCAGGTTTACTGCATCCCTTGGACCTTCTTAATGACGATGAAACACAGAAATTGCATCGGAATTAAATACAAAACGCACAATGCCGAATTAAGTACAAGAAGACTGACTCTTCTAACTGTCTATGTATTGAACCATTCCTGTGACACTAGTTATAGATTCCGATGTTACACTCCAGGTTTACTGTATCCCTTGGACCTTCTTATTGACGATGAAACACAGAAATTGCACCGGAATTAAATACAAAAGGCACAATTCCGACTTACGTACAAGAAGACTGACTCTTCTTACTGTCTGTTTTTGAACCGTTCCCGTGACACTAGTTATAGATTCCGATGCTTCACTTCAGGTTTACTGTATCCCTCAGACCTTCTTATTGACCATGAAACACAGAAATTGCATGGACATAAATACAAAAGGCACATTGCCGACTTAAGTACAAGAAGACTGACTCTTCTTGCTGTCTACCTTTGAACCATTCCTGTGACACTAGTTATAGATTACGATGCTTCACTCCAGGTTTACTGTATCCCTTCGACCTTCTTATTGACAATGAAACACAGAAATTGCATCGGAATTGAATACAAAAGGCACAACGGCGACTTAAGTACAAGAAGACTGACTCTTCTTACTGACTATGTTTTGAACCATTCCTGTGACACTAGTTATTGATTCCGGTGCTTCACTTCAAGTTTACTGTATCCCTTGGACCTCCTTGTTGACGATGAAACACAGAAATTGCATCGGAATTAAATACAAAAGGCACAATGCTGACTTAAGTACAAGAGGACTGACTCTTCTTACTGACTATGCTTTGAACCTTTCCTGTGACACTAGTTTTAGATTCCGATGCTTCACTTCAGATTTACTGTATCCCTCCGACCTTCTAAATGACGATGAAACACAGAAATTGCATTGGAATTAAATACTAAAGGCACAATGCCGACTTAAGTACAAGAAGACTGACTCTTCTTACTGACTGTGTTTTTAACCATTTCTGAGACACTAGTTATAGATTCCGATGCTTCACTTCAGGTTAACTGTATCCCTTGGACCTTGGTATTGATGACGAAACACAGAAATTGCATCGGAATTAAATGCAAAAGGCACAATGCCGACTTAAGTCCAAGAAGTCTGACTCTTCCTACTGTCTATGATTTGAACCATTCCTGTGACACTAGTTTTACATTCCGATGCTTCACTTCAGGTCTACTGTATCCCTCTGACCTTCTTATTGACGATGAAACACAGAAATTGCATCGGAATTAAATACAAAAGGCACAATGCTGACTTAAGTCCAAGAAGACTAACTCTTCCTACTGTCTATGATTTGAACCATTCCTGTGACACTAGTTTTAGATTCCGATGCTTCACTTCAGGTTTACTGTATCCCTTGGACCTTCTTATTGACGATGAAACACAGAAATTGCATCGGAATTAAATAGAAAAGGCACAATGCCGATATAAGTATAAGAAGACTGACTCTTACACTAGTTATAGATTCCGATGCTTCACTCCTGGTTTAGTGTATCCCTTGGACCTTCTTGTTGACGATGAAACACAGAAATTGCATCGGAATTAAATACAAAAAGCACAATGCTGACTTAAGTACAAGAAGACTGACTCTTCTTACTGACTATGCTTTGTACCTTTCCTGTGACACTAGTTATAGATTCTGATGCTTCACTTCCGGTTTACTGTATCCCTTGGACCTTCTTAATGACGATGTGACACAGAAATTGCATTGAAATTAAATACAAAAGCACAATGCCGACTTTAGTACAAGAAGGCTGACTCTTCTTACTGACTATGTTTTGAACCATTCCCGAGTCACTAGTTATAGATTCCGATGCTTCACTTCAGATTTCCTCTATCCCTCTGACCTTCTTATTGACGAAGAAACACAGAAATTGCATCGGAATTAAATACTAAAGGCACAATGCCGAATTCAGTACAAGAAGACTTACTCTTCTTACTGTCTATGTTTTGAAACATTCCTGTGACACTAGTTGTAGATTCCGATGCTTCACTCCTGGTTTACTGTATCCGTTGGACGTTCTTATTGACGATGAAACACAGAAATTGCATCGGAATTAAATAAAAAATCACAATGCCGACTTAAGTACAAGAAGACTGACTCTTCTTACTGACTATGTTTTGAACCATTCCTGTGACACTAGTTACGGATTCCGATGCTTCACTTCAGATTTACTGTATCCCTCTGACCTTCTTATTGACGATGAAACACAGAAATTGCATCGGAATTAAATACCAAAGACACAATGCCGACTTAAGTACCAGAAGACTGCCTCTTCTTACTGACTATGCTTTGAACCATTCCTGTGACACTAGTTATAGATTCCGATGCTTCACTTCAGGTTTACTGTATCCCTTGGACCTTCTTATTGACGATGAAACACAGAAATTGCATCGGAATTAAATGGAAAAGGCACAATGCCGACATAAGTACAAGAAGACTGACTCTGCTTACTGACTATGTTTTGAACCATTCCTGTGACACTAGTTATAGATTCCGATGATTCACTCCAGGTTTAGTGTGACCCTTGGACCTTCTTGTTGACGATGAAACACAGAAATTGCATCGGAATTAAATACAAAAGGCACAATGCTGACTTATGTACTAGAAGACTGACTCTTATTACTGACTATGTTTTGAACCTTTCCTGTGACACTAGTTATAGATTCTGATGCTTGACTTCAGATTTACTGTATCCCTCCGACCTTCTTATTGACGATGAAACACAGAAATTGCATGGGAATTAGATATAAAAGGCACAATGCCGACTTAAGTACAAGAAGACTGACTCTTCCTACTGTCTATGATTGAACCAATTCTGTGACACTAGTTATAGATTCTGATGCTTCACATCAGGTTTACTGTATCCCTTGGACCTTCTTATTGACGATGAAACACAGATATTGCATCAGAATTAAATACAAAAGGCACCATGCCGAATAAGTACAAGAAGACTGACTCTTCTTATTGACTATGCTTTGAACCATTCCTGTGACACCAGTTGTAGATTCCGATTCTTCACTTAAGCTTTACTGTATCCCATGGACCTTCTTATTGACGATGAAACACAGAAATTGCATCGGAATTAAATACAAAAGGCACAATGCCGACTTAAGTACAAGAAGACTGACCCTTCCTATTGTCTATGATTTGAACCATTCCTGTGACACTAGTTTTAGACTCCGATGCTTCACTTCAGGTTAACTGTATCCCTTGGACCTTGTTATTGACGATGAAACACAGAAATTGCATCGGAATTAAATACAAAAGGCACAACGCCGACTTAAGTACAAGAATACTGACTCTTCTTACTGACTATGCTTTGAACCATAACTGTGACTCTAGTTAAAGATTCCGATTCTTCACTCCACGTTTACTGTATCCCTTGGACCTTCTTATTGACGATGACACACAGAAATTCCATCGGAATTAAATACAAAGGGCACAATGCCGACTTAAGTACAAGAAGACTGACTCTTCTTACTGACTATGATTTGAACCATTCCTGTTACACTAGTTACAGATTCCGATGCTTCACTTCATGTTACTGTTTCCCTTGGACCTTCTTATTGACGATGAAACACAGAAATTGCATCGGATTTAAATACAAAAGGCACAATGCCGACTTAAGTAAACGAAGACTGACTCATCCTACTGTCTATGTTTGAACCATTTCTGTGACACTAGTTATAGATTCCGACGCTTCACTTCAGGTTTATTGTATCCCTTGGACCTTGTTATTGACGATGAAACACAGAAATTGCATTGGATTTAAATTCTAAAGGCATAATGCCGACTTAAGTACAAGAAGACTGACTCTTCTTACTGACTATGTTTTGAACCATTTCTGTGACACTAGTTATAGATTCCGATGCTTCACTTCAGGTTAACTGTATCCCTTGATCCTTGTTATTCACGACGAAAAACAGAAATTGCATCGGAATTAAATACAAAAGGCACAATGCTGACTTAAGTCCAAGAAGACTGACTCTTCGTACTCTCTATGATTTGAACCATTCCTGTGACACTAGTTTTAGATTCCGATGCTTCACGTCAGGTCTACTGTATCCCTCTGACCTTCTTATTGACGATGAAACACAGGAATTGCATCGGAATTAAATACAAAAGGCACAATGCCGACTTAAGTAAAAGAACACTGACTCTTCCTACTGTCTATGTTTGAACCATTTATGTGACACTAGTTATAGATTCCGATGCTTCACTTCAGGTTTACTGTATCCCTTGGACCTTCTTATTGACGATGAAACACAGAAATTGCATCGGAATTAAATAGAAAAGGCACAATGCCGACATAAGTATAAGAAGACTGACTCTTCTTACTGACTATGTTTTGAACCATTCCTGTGACACTAGTTATAGATTCCGATGCTTCACTCCAGGTTTAGTGTATCCCTTGGACCTTCTTGTTGACGATGAAACACAGAAATTGCATCGGAATTAAATACAAAAGCACAATGCCGACTTAAGTACAAGAAGACTGACTCTTCTTACTGAATATGTTTTGAACCATTCCTGAGACACTAGTTATAGATTCCGATGCTTCACCTCAGATTTACTGTATCCCTCTGACCTTATTATTGACGAAGAAACACAGAAATTGCATCGGAATTAAATACTAAAGGCACAATGCCGAATTAAGTACAAGAAGACTTACTCTTATTACTGTCTATGTTTTGAAACACTCCTGTGACACTAGTTGTAGATTCCGATGCTTCACTCCAGGTTTGCTGTATCCGTTGGACGTTCATATTGACGATGAAACACAGAAATTGCATCGGAATTAAATAAAAAATCACAATGCCGACTTAAGTACAAGAAGACTGACTCTTCTAACAGTCTATGTTTTGAACCATTCCTGTGACACTAGTTATAGATTCCGATGCTTCACTCCAGGTTTTCTATATCCCTTGGAAATTCTTATTGACGATGAAACACAGAAATTGCATCGGAATTAAATACAAAAGGCACAATGCCCACTTAAGTACAAGAAGACTGACTCTTCCTACTGTCTATGTTTTGAACCATTCCTGTGACACTAGTTATAGACTCTGATGCCTCACTTCAGCTTTACTGTATCCCTTGGACCTTCTTATCGACGATGAAACACAGAAATTGCATCGGAATTAAATACAAAAGGCAAAATGCTGACTTAAGTACAAGAGGTTTGACTCTTATAACTGACTATGCTTTGAACCTTTCCTGTGACACTAGTTATAGATTATGATGCTTCACTTCAGGTTTACTGTATCCCTTGGACCTTCTTAATGTCGATGAAACAAAGAAATTGCATCGGAATTAAATACAAAATGCACAATGCCGACTTAAGTACAAGAAGACTGACTCTTCTTAATGACTATGTTTTGAACCATTCCTGTGACACTAGTTACAGATTCCGATGCTTCACTTCAGATTTATTGTATCCCTCTGACCTTCTTATTGACGATGAGACACAGAAATTGCATCGGAATTAAATACCAAAGGCACAATGCCGACTTAAGTACAAGAAGACTGACTCTTCTTACTGACTATGTTTTGAACCATTCCTGTGACACTAGTTATAAATTCCGATGCTTCACTTCAGGTTAACTGTATCCCTTGGACCTTCTTATTGACGATGAAACACAGAAATTGCATCGGAATTAAATAGAAAAGGCACAATGCCGACATAAGTACAAGAAGACTGACTCTTCTTACTGACTACGTTTTGAACCATTCCTGTGACGCTAGTTATAGATTCCGATGATTCACTCCAGGTTTAGTGTATCCCTTAGACCATCTTGTTGACGATGAAACACAGAAATTCCATCGGAATTAAATACAAAAGGCACAATTTTGACTTAAGTACAAGAGGACTGACTCTTATTACTGACTATGTTTTGAACCTTTCCTGTGACACTAGTTATAGATTCTGATGCTTCACTTCAGGTTTACTGCATCCCTTGGACCTTCTTATTGACAATGAAGCACAGAAATTGCATTGGAATTAAATAAAAAAGGCACAATGCCGACTTTAGTACAAGAAGACTGACTCTTCCTACTGACTATGTTTTCAACCATTCCTATGACACTAGTTATAGATTCCGATGCTTCACTTCAGATTTACTGTATCCCTCTGACGTTCTTATTGACGATGGAACACAGAAATTGCGTCGGAATTAAATACAAAAGGCACAATGCCGAATGAAGTACAAGAAGTCTGACTCTTCTTACTGTCTATGTTTTGAACCATTCCTGTGACACTAGATATAGATTCCGATGCTTCGCTCTAGGTTAATGTATACCTTGGACCTTCTTATTGACGATGAAACACAGAAATTGCATCGGAATTAAATACAAAAGGCACAATGCTGACTTAAGTACAAGAAGACTGACTCCTCTTACTGACTATGCTTTGAACCATTCCTGTGACACTAGTTTTAGATTCCGATGCTTCACTTCAGGTCTGCTGTATCCCTCTGACCTTCTTATTGACGATGAAACACAGAAATTGCATCGGAATTAAGTACAAAAGGCACAATGCCGACTTAAGTAAAAGAAGACTGACTCTTCCTACTGTTTATGTTTGAACCATTCCTGTGACACTAGTTATAGATTCCGATGATTCCCTCAAGGTTTAGTGCATCCCTTGGACCTTCTTGTTGACGATGAAACACAGAAACTGCATCGGAATTAAATACAAAAGGCACAATGCTGACTTAAGTACAAGAAGACTGATTCTTATTACTGACTATGCTTTGAACCTTTCCTGTGACACTAGTTATAGATTCTGATGCTTCACTTCAGATTTTCTGTATCCCTTGGACCTTCTTGTTGACGATGAACCACAGAAATTGCATTGGAATTAAATACTAAAGGCACAGTGCCGACTTAAGTACAAGAAGACTGACTCTTCTTACTGACTATGTTTTGAACCATTTCTGTGACACTAGTTATAGATTCCGATGCTTCACTTCAGGTTAACTGTATCCCTTGGACATTGTTATTGACGATGAAACACAGAAATTGCATCGGAATTAAATACAAAAGGCACAATGCCGACTTAAGTCCAAGAAGACTGACTCTTCCTACTGTCTATGATTTGAACCATTTCTGTGACACTAGTTATAGATTCCGATGCTTCACTTCAGGTTTACTGTATCCCTTGGACCTTCTTATTGACGATGAAACACAGAAATTGCATCGGAATTAAATAGAAAAGGCACAATGCCGACATAAGTACAAGAAGACTGACTCTTCTTACTGAGTACGTTTTGAACCATTCCTGTGACACTACTTATAGATTCCGATGATTCACTACAGGTTTAGTGTATCCTTTGGACCTTCTTGTTGACGATGCAACACAGAAATTGCATCGGAATTAAATACAAGAGGCACAATGCTGACATAAGTACAAGAAGACTGACTGTTCCTACTGTCTATGTTTTGAACCATTCCTGTGACACTAGTTATAGACTCTGATGCCTCACTTCAGGTTTACTGTATTCCTTGGACCTTCTTATCGACGAGGAAACACAGAAATTGCATCGGAATTAAATACAAAAGGCACAATGCTGACTTAAGTACAAGAGGACTGACTCTTCTATTGACTATGTTTTGAACCATTCCTGTGACACTAGTTACAGATTCCGATGCTTCACTTCAGATTTACTGTATCCCTCTGACCTTCTTATTGACGATGAAACATAGAAATTGCATCGGAATTAAATACCAAAGGCACAATGCCGACTTAAGTGCAAGAAGACTGACTCTTCTTACCGACTATGTTTTGAACCATTCCTGTGACACTAGTTATAGATTCCGATGCTTCACTTCAAGTTTACTGTATCCCTTGGACCTTCTTATTGACGATGAAACACAGAAATTGCATCGGAATTAAATACAAAAGGCACAATGCTGACTTAAATACAAGAAGACTGACTCTTATTACTGACTACGTTTTCAACCATTCCTGTGAAACTAGTTATAGATTCCGATGATTCACTCCAGGTTTAGTGTATCCCTTAGACCTTCTTGTTGACGATGAAACACAGAAATTGCATCGGAATTAAATACAAAAGGCACAATGCTGACTTAAATACAAGAAGACTGACTCTTATTACTGACTATGTTTTGAACTTTTCCTGTGACACTAGTTATAGATTCTGATGCTTCACTTCAGGTTTACTGCATCCCTTGGACATTGTTATTGACGATGAAACACAGAAATTGCATCGGAATTAAATACAAAAGGCACAATGCCGACTTAAGTCCAAGAAGACTGACTCTTCCTACTGTCTATGATTTGAAGCATTTCTGTGACACTAGTTATAGATTCCGATGCTTCACTTCAGGTTTACTGTATCCCTTGGACCTTGTTATTGACGATGAAACACAGGAATTGCATCGGAATTAAATACAAAAGGCACAATGCCGACTTAAGTAAAAGAAGACTGACTCTTCCTACTGTCTATGTTTGAACCATTCCTGTGACACTAGTTATAGATTCCGATGATTCACTCCAGGTTTAGTGTATCCCTTGGACCTTCTTGTTGACGATGAAACACAGAAATTGCATCGGAATTAAATACAAAAGGCACAATGCTGACTTAAGTACAAGAAGACTGACTCTTATTACTGACTATGTTTTGAACCTTTCCTGTGACACTAGTTATAGATTCTGATGCTTCACTTCAGATTTACTATATCCCTCCGACCTTCTTATTGACGATGAAACACAGAAATTGCATTGGAATTAAATACTGAAGGCACAATGCCCACTGAAGTACAAGAAGACTGACTCTTCTTACTGACTATGTTTTGAACCATTTCTGTGACACTAGTTATAGATTCCGATGCTGCACTTCAGGTTAACTGTATCCCTTGTACCTTGTTATTGACGATGAAACACAGGAATTGCATCGGAATTAAATACAAAAGGCACAATGCCGACATAAGTCCAAGAAGACTGACTCTTCCTACTGTCTATGATTTGAACCATTTCTGTGACACTAGTTATAGATTCCGATGATTCACTCCAGGTTTAGTGTATCCCTTGGAACTCCTTGTTGACGATGAAACACAGAAATTGCATCGGAATTAAATACAAAAGGCACAATGCTGACTTAAGTACAAGAAGACTGACTCTTATTACTGACTATGTTTTGAACCTTTCCTGTGAGACTAGTTATAGATTCTGATGCTTCACTTCAGGTCTACTGCATCCCTTGGACCTTCTTATTGACGATGAAACACAGAAATTGCATTGGAATTAAATACAAAAGGCACAATGCCGACGTTAGTACAAGAAGACTGACTCTTCTTACTGACTATGCTTTGAACCATTCCTGTTACACTAGTTAAAGATTCCGATGCTTCACTTCAGATTTACTGTATCGCTCTGACGTTCTTATTGACGATGGAACACAGAAATTGCGTCGGAATTAAATACAAAAGGCACAATGCCGAATGAAGTACAAGAAGACTGACGCTTCTTACTGTCTATGCTTTGAACCATTCCTGTGACACTAGTTATAGATTCCGATGCTTCGCTCTAGGTTAATGTATACCTTGGACCTTCTTATTGACGATGAAACACAGAAATTGCATCGGAATTAAATACCAAAGGCACAATGCCAACTTAAGTACAAGAAGACTGACTCCTCTTACTGACTATGCTTTGAACCATTCCTGTGACACTAGTTTCAGATTCCGATGCTTCACTTCAGGTCTACTGGATCCCTCTGACCTTCTTATTGACGATGATACACAGTAATTGCATCGGAATTAAATACAAAGGCACAATGCCGACTTAAGTAAAAGAAGACTGACTCTTCCTACTGTCTATGTTTGAACCATTTCTGTGACACTAGTTATAGATTCCGATGCTTCACTTCAGGTTTACTGTATCCCTTGGACCTTCTTATTGACGATGAAACACAGAAATTGCATCGGAATTAAATAGAAAAGGCACAATGCCGAATTAAGTACAAGAAGACTGACTCTTCTTACTGACAATGTTTTGAACAATTCCTGTGACACTAGTTATAGATTCCGATGATTCACTCCAGGTTTAGTGTATCCCTTGGACCTTCTTAATGACGATGAAACACAGACATTGCATTGGAATTAAATACAAATGCACAATGCCCACTTAAGTACAAGAAGACTGACTCTTCTTACTGACTATGTTTTGAACCATTCCTGAGACACTAGTTATAGATTCCGGTGCTTCACTTCAGATTTACTGTATCCCTCTGACCTTCTTATTGACGATGAAACACAGAAATTGCATCGGAATTAAATACTAAAGGCAAAATGCCGAATTAAGTACAAGGAGACTGACTCTTCTTACTGACTATGTTTTGAACCATTCCTGTGACACTACTTATAGATTCCGATGATTCACTCCATGTTTAGTGTATCCCTTCGACCTTCTTGTTGACGATGAAACACAGAAATAGCATCGGAATTAAATACAAAAGGCACAATGCCGACTTAAGTAAAAGAAGACTGACTCTTCCTACTGTCTAGGTTTGAACCATTCCTGTGACACTAGTTATAGATTCCGATGATTCACTCAAGGTTTAGTGTATCCCTTGGACATTCTTGTTGACGATGA
The DNA here is from genome assembly GCF_023864345.2 of Schistocerca serialis cubense. Classification (NCBI taxonomy): domain Eukaryota; kingdom Metazoa; phylum Arthropoda; class Insecta; order Orthoptera; family Acrididae; genus Schistocerca; species Schistocerca serialis. Next base: position 835,898,369 of record NC_064642.1, on the reverse strand, counting down.
AACACAGAAATTGCATCGGAATTAAATACAAAAGGCACAATGCTGACTTAAGTACAAGAAGGCTGACTCTTCTTACTGACTATGCTTTGAACCATTCCTGTTACACTAGTTATAGATTCCGATGCTTCACTTCAGATTTACTGTATCGCTCTGACGTTCGTATTGACGATGAAACACAGAAATTGCCTCGGAATTAAATACAAAAGGGACAATGCCGAATGAAGTACAAGAAGACTGATTCTTCTTACTGTCTATGCTTTGAACCATTCCTGTGACACTAGTTATAGATTCCGATGCTTCGCTCTAGGTTAATGTATACCTTGGCCCTTCTTATTGACGATGAAACACAGAAATTGCATCGGAATTAAATACAAAAGGCACAATGCCAACTTAAGTACAAGAAGACTGACTCCTCTTACTGACTATGCTTTGAACCATTCCTGTGACACTAGTTTCAGATTCCGATGCTTCACTTCAGGTCTACTGTATCCCTCTGACCTTCTTATTGACGATGATACACAGAAATTGCATCGGAATTAAATACAAAGGTACAATGCCGACTTAAGTAAAAGAAGACCGACTCTTCCTACTGTCTATGTTTGAACCATTTCTGTGACACTAGTTATAGATTCCGATGCTTCACTTCAGGTTTACTGTATCCCTTGGACCTTCTTATTGACGATGAAACACAGAGATTGCATCGGAATTAAATAGAAAAGGCACGATGCCGAATTAAGTACAAGAAGACTGACTCTTCTTACTGACTATGTTTTGAACCATTCCTGTGACACTAGTTATAGATTCCGATGATTCACTCCAGGTTTAGTGCATCCCTTGGACCGTCTTAATGACGATGAAACACAGACATTGCATTGGAATTAAATACAAAAGCACAATGCCCACTTAAGTACAAGAAGACTGACTCTTCTTACTGACTATGTTTTGAACCATTCCTGAGACACTAGTTATAGATTCCGATGCTTCACTTCAGATTTACTGTATCCCTCTGACCTTCTTATTGACGATGAAACACAGAAATTGCATCGGAATTAAATACTAAAGGCAAAATGTCGAATTAAGTACAAGAAGATTTACTCTTCTTACTGTCTATGTTTTGAACCATTCCTGTGACACTAGTTGTAGATTCCGATGCTTCACTCCTGGTTTACTGTATCCGTTGGACGTTCTTATTGACGATGAAACACAGAAATTGCATCGGAATTAAATAAAAAGGCACAATGCCGACTTAAGTACAAGAAGACTGACTCTTCTTACAGTCTATGTTTTGAACCATTCCTGTGACACTAGTTATAGATTCCGATGCTTCACTCCAGGTTTACTATATCCCTTGGACCTCCTTATTGACGATGAGACACAGAAATCGCATCGGAATTAAATACAAGAGGCACAATGCTCACTTAAGTACAAGAAGACTGACTCTTCCTACTGACTATGTTTTGAACCATTCCTGTGACACGAGTTATAGATTCCGGTGCTTCACTTCGGGTTTACTGTATCCCTTGGACCTTCTTACAGACGATGAAACACAGAAATTGCATCGGAATTAAATACAAAAGGCACAATGCCGACTTAAGTAAAAGAAGACTGACTCTTCCTACTGTCTACGTTTGAACCATTCCAGTGACACTAGTTATAGATTCCGATGATTCACTCCAGGTTTAGTGTATCCCTTGGACCTTCTTGTTGACGATGAAACACAGAAATTGCATCGGAATTAAATACAAAAGGCACAATGCTGACTTAAGTACAAGAAGACTGACTGTTATTACTGACTATGTTTTGAACCTTTCCTGTGACACTAGTTATAGATTCTGATGCTTCACTTCAGATTTACTGTATCCCTCCGACCTTTTTATTGACGATGAAACACAGAAATTGCATTGGAATTAAATACTAAAGGCACAATGCCGACTTAAGTACAGGAAGACTGACTCTTCTTACTGACTATGTTTTGAACCATTTCTGTGACACTAGTTATAGATTCCGATGCTTCACTTCAGGTTAACTGTATCCCTTGGACCTTGTTATTGACGATGAAACACAGAAATTGCATCGGAATTAAATACAAAAGGCACAATGCCGACTTAAGTCCAAGAAGACTGACTCTTCCTACTGTCTATGATTTAAACCATTTCTGTGACACTAGTTATAGATTCCGATGCTTCACTTCAGGTTTACTGTATCCCTTGGACTTTCTTATTGACGATGAAACACAGAAATTGCATCGGAATTATATAGAAAAGGCAGAATGCCGACATAAGTACACGAAGACTGACTCTTCTTACTGACTATGTTTTGAACCATTCCTGTGACACTAGTTATAGATTCCGATGATTCACTCCAGGTTTAGTGTATCCCTTGGACCTTCTTGTTGACGATGAAACACAGAAATTGCATCGGATTTAAATACAAAAGGCACAATGCTGACTTAAGTACAAGAAGACTGACTCTTATTACTGACTATGTTTTGAACCTTTTCTGTGACACTAGTTATAGATTCTGATGCTTCACTTCAGGTTTACTGCATCCCTTGGAACTTCATATTGACGATGAAACACAGAAATTGCATCGGAATTAAATACAAAAGGCACAATGCCGAATGAAGTACAAGAAGACTGATTCTTCTTACTGTCTATGCTTTGAACCATTCCTGTGACACTAGTTATAGATTCCGATGCTTCGCTCTAGGTTAATGTATGCCTTGGACCTTCTTATTGACGATGAAACACAGAAATTGCATCGGAATTAAATACAAAAGGCACAATGCCAACTTAAGTACAAGGAGACTGACTCCTCTTACTGACTATGCTTTGAACCATTCCTGTGACACTAGTTTCAGATTCCGATGCTTCACTTCAGGTCTACTGTATCCCTCTGACCTTCTTATTGACGATGAAACACAGAAATTGCATCGGAATTAAATACAAAGGCACAATGCCGACTTAAGTAAAAGCAGACTGACTCTTCCTACTGTCTATTTTTGAACCATTTCTGTGACACTAGACATAGATTCCGATGCTTCACTTCAGGTTTACTGTATCCCTTGGACCTTCTTATTGACGATGAAACACAGAAATTGCATCGGAATTAAATAGAAAAGGCACAATGCCGAATTAAGTACAAGAAGACTGACTCTTCTTACTGACTATGTTGTGAACCATTCCTGTGACACTAGTTATAGATTCCGATGATTCACACCAGGTTTAGTGCATCCCTTGGACCTTCTTAATGACGATGAAACACAGACATTGCATTGGAATTAAATACAAAAGCACAATGCCCACTTAAGTACAAGAAGACTGACTCTTCTTACTGACTATGTTTTGAACCATTCCTGAGACACTAGTTATACATTCCGATGCTTCACTCCAGGTTTACTATATCCCTTGGACCTCCTTATTGACGATGAGACACAGAAATCGCATCGGAATTAAATACAAGAGGCACAATGCTCACTTAAGTACAAGAAGACTGACTCTTCCTACTGACTATGTTTTGAACCATTCCTGTGACACGAGTTATAGATTCCGGTGCTTCACTTCAGGTTTACTGTATCCCTTGGACCTTCTTACAGACGATGAAACACAGAAATTGCATCGGAGGTTAATACAAAAGGCGCAATGCCGACTTAAGTACAAGAATACTGACTCATCTTACTGTCTATGTTTTGAACCATTCCTGTGACACTAGTTATAGATTCCGATGCTTCGCTCTAGGTTAATGTATCCCTTGGACCTTCTTATTGACGATGAAACACAGAAATTGCATCGGAATTAAATACAAAAGGCACAATGCCAACTTAAGTACAAGAAGACTGACTCCACTTACTGACTATGCTTTGAACCATTCCTGTGACACTAGTTATTGATTCCGATGCTTAACTCCAGGTTTAGTGTATCCCTTGGACCTTCTTATTGACGATGAAACACAGAAATTGCATCGGAATTAAATACAAAAAGCACAATGCCCACTTAAGTACAAGAAGACTGACTCTTCCTACTGTCTATGTTTTGAACCATTACTGTGACACTAGTTATAGACTCTGATGCTTCACTTCAGGTTTACTGTATCCCTTGGACCTTCTTATTGACGATGAAACACAGAAATTGCATCGGAATTGAATACAAAAGGCACAATGGCGACTTAAGTACAAGAAGACTAGCTCTTCTTACAGACTATGTTTTGAACCATTCCTGTGACACTAGTTATAGATTCCGATGCTTCACTCCAGGTTTGCTATATCCCTTGGACCTTCTTATTGACGATGAAACACAGAAATTGCATCGGAATTAAATACAAAAGGCACAATGCCCACTTAAGTACAAGAAGACTGACTCTTCCTACTGTCTATGTTTTGAACCATTCCTGTGACACTAGTTATAGACTCTGATGCTTCACTTCAGGATTACTGTATCCCTTGGACCTTCTTATTGACGATGAAACACAGAAATTGCATCGGAATTGAATACAAAAGCCACAATGACGACTTAAGTACAAGAAGACTGACTCTTCTTACTGACTATGTTTTGAACCATTCCTGTAACACAAGTTATAGATTCCGGTGCTTCACTTCAGGTTCACTGAATTGCTTGGACCTTCTTGTTGACGATGAAACACAGAAATTGCATCGGAATTAAATAGAGAAGGCACAATGCTGACTTAAGTACAAGAAGACTGACTCTTCTTACAGTCTATGTTTTGAACCATTCCTGTGACACTAGTTATAGATTCCGATGCTTCACTCCTGGTTTACTGTATCCTTTGGACGTTCTTGTTGACGATGAAACACAGAAATTGCATCGGAATTAAATAAAAAGGCACAATCCCAACTTAAGTACAAGAAGACTGACTCTTCTTACAGTCTATGTTTTGAACCATTCCTGTGCCACTAGTTACAGATTCCGATGCTTCACTCCAGGTTTACTATATCCCTTGGACCTTCTTATTAACGATGAGACACAGAAATCGCATCGGAATTAAATACAAAAGGCACATTGCCCACTTAAGTACAAGAAGACTGACTCTTCCTACTGTCTATGTTTTGAACCATTCCTGTGACACTAGTTATAGAGTCTGAAGCTTCACTTCAGGTGTACTGTATCCCTTGGACCTTCTTATTGACGATGAAACACAGAAATTGCACCGGATTGAATACAATAGGCACAATGGTCGACTTAAGTACAAGAAGACTGACTCTTCTTGCTGACTATGTTTTGAACCATTCCTGTGACACTAGTTATAGATTCCAGTGCTTCACTTCAGGTTTACTGTATCCCTTGGACCTTCTTGTTGACGATGAAACACAGAAATTGCATCGGAATTAAATACAAAAGGCACAATGCTGACTTAAGTACAAGAGGACTGACTCTTCTAACGGACTATGTTTTGAACCTTTCCTGTGACACTAGTAATAGATTCTGATGCTTCACTTCAGGTTTACTGTATCCCTTGGACCTTCTTAATGTCGATGAAACACAGAAATTGCATCGGAATTAAATACAAAAGGCACAATGCCGACTTAAGTGCAAGAAAACTGACTCTTCTTACTGACTATGATTTGAACCATTCCTGTGACTCTAGTTACAGATTCCGATGCTTCACTTCAGATTTACTGTATCCCTCTGACCTTCTTATTGACGATGAAACACAGAAATTGCATCGGAATTAAAACCCAAAGGCACAATCGACTTAAGTACAAGATGACTGACTATTCTTACTGACTATGTTTTGAACCATTTCTGTGACACTAGTTATAGATTCCGATGCTTCACTTCAGGTTAACTGTATCCCTTGGACCTTGTTATTGACGATGAAAGACAGAAATTGCATCGGAATTAAATACAAAAGGCACAATGGCGACTTAAGTACAAGAAGACTGACTCTACTTACTGTCTATGTTTTGAACCATCCCTGTGACACTAGTTATAGATTCCGATGCTTCACTCCAGGTTTACTGTATCCCTTGGACCTTCTTATTGACGATGAAACACAGACATTGCATTGGAATTAAATACAAAAGGCACAATGCCGACTTTAGTACAAGTAGACTGACTCTTCTTACTGACTATGTTTTGAACCATTCCTGTGACACTAGTTATAGATTCCGATGCTTCACTTCAGATTTACTGTATCGCTCTGACGTCCTTATTGACGATGAAACACAGAAATTGCGTCGGAATTAAATACAAAAGGCACAATGCCGAATGAAGTACAAGAAGACTGATTCTTCTTACTGTCTATGCTTTGAACCATTCCTGTGACACTAGTTATAGATTCCGATGCTTCGCTCTAGGTTAATGTATACCTTGGACCTTCTTATTGACGATGAAACACAGAAATTGCATCGGAATTAAATACAAAAGGCACAATGCCAACTTAAGTACAAGAAGACTGACTCCTCTTACTGACTATGCTTTGAACCATTCCTGTGACACTAGTTTCAGATTCTGATGCTTCACTTCAGGTCTACTGTATCCCTCTGACCTTCTTATTGACGATGATACACAGAAATTGCATCGGAATTAAATACAAAGGCACAATGCCGACTTAAGTAAAAGCAGACTGACTCTTCCTACTGTCTATGTTTGAACCATTTCTGTGACACTAGACATAGATTCCGATGCTTCACTTCAGGTTTACTGTATCCCTTGGACCTTCTTGTTGACGATGAAACACAGAAATTGCATCGGAATTAAATAGAAAAGGCACAATGCCGAATTAAGTACAAGAAGACTGACTCTTCTTACTGACTATGTTTTGAACCATTCCTGTGACACTAGTTATAGATTCCAATGATTCACTCCAGGTTTAGTGCATCCCTTGGACCTTCTTAATGACGATGAAACACAGACATTGCATTGGAATTAAATACAAAAGCACAATGCCCACTTAAGTACAAGAAGACTGACTCTTCTTATTGACTATGTTTTGAACCATTCCTGAGACACTAGTTATAGATTCCAATGCTTCTCTTCAGATTTACTGTATCCCTCTGACCTTCTTATTGACGATGGAACACAGAAATTGCATCGGAATTAAATACTAAAGGCAAAATGCCGAATTAAGTAAAAGAAGACTTACTCTTCATACTGTCTATGTTTTAAACCATTCCTGTGACACTAGTTGTAGATTCCGATGCTTCACTCCTGGTTTACTGTATCCGTTGGACGTTCTTATTGACGATGAAACACAGAAATTGCATCGGAATTAAATAAAAAGGCACAATGCCGACTTAAGTACAAGAAGACTGACTCTTCTTACAGTCTATGTTTTGAACCATTCCTGTAACACTAGTTATAGATTCCGATGCTTCATTCCAGGTTTACTATATCCCTTGGACCTCCTTATTGACGATGAGACACAGAAATCGCATCGGAATTAAATACAAGAGGCACAATGCTCACTTAAGTACAAGAAGACTGGTTCTTCTTACTGACTATGTTTTGAACCATTCCTGTGACACGAGTTATAGATTCCGGTGCTTCACTTCAGGTTTACTGTATCCCTTGGACCTTCTTACAGACGATGAAACACAGAAATTGCATCGGAGGTTAATACAAAAGGCGCAATGCCGACTTAAGTACAAGAATACTGACTCTTCTTACTGTCTATGTTTTGAACCATTCCTGTGACACTAGTTATAGATTCCGATGCTTCGCTCTAGGTTAATGTATCCCTTGGACCTTCTTATTGACGATGAAACACAGAAATTGCATCGGAATTAAATACAAAAGGCACAATGCCAACTTAAGTACAAGAAGACTGACTCCACTTACTGACTATGCTTTGAACCATTCCTGTGACACTAGTTATTGATTCCGATGCTTAACGCCAGGTTTAGTGTATCCCTTGGACCTTCTTATTGACGATGAAACACAGAAATTGCATCGGAATTAAATACAAAAAGCACAATGCCCACTTAAGCACAAGAAGACTGACTCTTCCTACTGTCTATGTTTTGAACCATTACTGTGACACTAGTTATAGACTCTGATGCTTCACTTCAGGTTTACTTTATCCCTTGGACCTTCTTATTGACGATGAAACACAGAAATTGCATCGGAATCGAATACAAAAGGCACAATGGCGACTTAAGTACAAGAAGACTAGCTCTTCTTACAGACTATATTTTGAACCATTCCTGTGACACTAGTTATAGATTCCGATGCTTCACTCCAGGTTTGCTATATCCCTTGGACCTTCCTATTGACGATGAAACACAGAAATTGCATCGGAATTAAATACAAAAGGCACAATGATCACTTAAGTACAAGAAGACTGACTCTTCCTACTGTTTATGTTTTGAACCATTCCTGTGACACTAGTTATAGACTCTGATGCTTCACTTCAGGTTTACTGTATTGCTTGGACCTTCTTGTTGACGATGAAACACAGAAATTGCATCGGAATTAAATAGAGAAGGCACAATGCTGACTTATGTACAAGAAGACTGACTCTACTTACTGACTATGTTATGAACCATTCCTGTGACACGAGTTATAGATTCCGGTGCTTCACTTCAGGTTTACTGTATCCCTTGGACCTTCCTACAGACGATGAAACACAGAAATTGCATCGGAGTTAAATACAAAAGGCGCAATGCCGACTTAAGTACAAGAATACTGACTCTTCTTACTGTCTATGTTTTGAACCATCCCTGTGACACTAGTTATAGATTCCGATGCTTCACTCCAGGTTTACTGTATCCCTTGGACCTTCTTATTGACGATGAAACACAGACATTGCATTGGAATTAAATACAAAAGGCACAATGCCGACTTTAGTACAAGTAGACTGACTCTTCTTACTGACTATGTTTTGAAATATTCCTGTGACACTAGTTATAGATTCCGATGCTTCACTTCAGATTTACTATATCCCTCTGACGTTCTTATTGACGATGAAATACAGAAATTGCGTCGGAATTAAATACAAAAGGCACAATGCCGAATGAAGTACAAGAAGACAGACTCTTCTTACTGTCTATGTTTTGAACCATTCCTGTTACACTAGTTATAGATTCCGATGCTTCGCTCTAGGTTAATGTATCCCTTGGACCTTCTTATTGACGATAAAACACAGAAATTGCATCGGAATTGAATATGAAAGGCACAATGGCGGCTTAAGTACAAGAAGACTAGCTCTTCTTACAGACTATGTTTTGAACCATTCCTGTGACACTAGTTATAGATTCCGATGCTTCACTCCAGGTTTGCTATATCCCTTGGACCTTATTAATGACGATGAAACACAGAAATTGCATCGGAATTAAATACAAAAGGCACAATGCCCACTTAAGTACAAGAAGACTGACTCTTCCTACTGTCTATGTTTTGAACCATTCCTGTGACACTAGTTATAGACTCTGATGCTTCACTTCAGGATTACTGTATCCCTTGGACCTTCTTATTGACGATGAAACACAGAAATTGCATCGGAATTGAATACAAAAGCCACAATGGCGACTTAAGTTCAAGGAGACTGACTCTTCTTACTGACTATGTTTTGAACCATTCCTGTGACACAAGTTATAGATTCCGGTGCTTCACTTCAGGTTTACTGTATTGCTTGGACCTTCTTGTTGACGATGAAAAACAGAAATTGCATCGGAATTAAATAGAGAAGGCACAATGCTGACTTAAGTACAAGAAGACTGACTCTTCTTACTGTCTATGTTTTGAACCATTCCTGTGACACTAGTTATAGATTCCGATGCTTCACTCCTGGTTTACTGTATCCGTTGGACGTTCTTATTGACGATGAAACACAGAAATTGCATCGGAATTAAATAAAAAGGCACAATCCCGACTTAAGTACAAGAAGACTGACTCTTCTTGCTGACTATGTTTTGAACCATTCCTGTGACACTAGTTATAGATTCCAGTGCTTCACTTCAGGTTTACTGTATCCCTTGGACCTTCTTGTTGACGATGAAACACAGAAATTGCATCGGAATTAAAACCCAAAGGCACAATCGACTTAAGTACAAGATGACTGACTCTTCTTACTGACTATGTTTTGAACCATTCCTGTGACACGAGTTATAGATTCCGGTGCTTCACTTCAGGTTTACTGTATCCCTTGGACCTTAGTACAGACGATGAAACACAGAAATTGCATCGGAATTAAATACAAAAGGCGCAATGCCGACTTAAGTACAAGAATACTGACTCTTCTTACTGTCTATGTTTGATCCATTTCTGTGACACTAGACATAGATTCCGATGCTTCACTTCAGGTTTACTGTATCCCTTGGACCTTCTTATTGACGATGAAACACAGAAATTGCATCGGAATTAAATACAAAGGCACAATGCCGACTTAAGTAAAAGCAGACTGACTCTTCCTACTGTCTATGTTTGAACCATTTCTGTGACACTAGACATAGATTCCGATGCTTCACTTCAGGTTTACTGTATCCCTTGGACCTTCGTATTGACGATGAAACACAGAAATTGGATCGGAATTAAATAGAAAAGGCACAATGCCGAAATAAGTACAAGAAGACTGACTCTTCTTACTGACTATGTTTTGAACCATTCCTGAGACACTAGTTATAGATTCCAATGCTTCTCTTCAGATTTACTGTATCCCTCTGACCTTCTTATTGACGATGGAACACAGAAATTGCATCGGAATTAAATACTAAAGGCAAAATGCCGAATTAAGTAAAAGAAGACTTACTCTTCATACTGTCTATGTTTTAAACCATTCCTGTGACACTAGTTGTAGATTCCGATGCTTCACTCCTGGTTTACTGTATCCGTTGGACGTTCTTATTGACGATGAAACACAGAAATTGCATCGGAATTAAATAAAAAGGCACAATGCCGACTTAAGTACAAGAAGACTGACTCTTCTTACAGTCTATGTTTTGAACCATTCCTGTAACACTAGTTATAGATTCCGATGCTTCATTCCAGGTTTACTATATCCCTTGGACCTCCTTATTGACGATGAGACACAGAAATCGCATCGGAATTAAATACAAGAGGCACAATGCTCACAGAAGTACAAGAAGACTGACTCTTCTTACTGACTATGTTTTGAACCATTCCTGTGACACGAGTTATAGATTCCGGTGCTTCACTTCAGGTTTACTGTATCCCTTGGACCTTCTTACAGACGATGAAACACAGAAATTGCATCGGAGGTTAATACAAAAGGCGCAATGCCGACTTAAGTACAAGAATACTGACTCTTCTTACTGTCTATGTTTTGAACCATTCCTGTGACACTAGTTATAGATTCCGATGCTTCGCTCTAGGTTAATGTATCCCTTGGACCTTCTTATTGACGATGAAACACAGAAATTGCATCGGAATTAAATACAAAAGGCACAATGCCAACTTAAGTACAAGAAGACTGACTCCACTTACTGACTATGCTTTGAACCATTCCTGTGACACTAGTTATTGATTCCGATGCTTAACTCCAGGTTTAATGTATCCCTTGGACCTTCTTATTGACGATGAAACACAGAAATTGCATCGGAATTAAATACAAAAAGCACAATGCCCACTTAAGCACAAGAAGACTGGCTCTTCCTACTGTCTATGTTTTGAACCATTACTGTGACACTAGTTATAGACTCTGATGCTTCACTTCAGGTTTACTTTATCCCTTGGACCTTCTTATTGACGATGAAACACAGAAATTGCATCGGAATCGAATACAAAAGGCACAATGGCGACTTAAGTACAAGAAGACTAGCTCTTCTTACAGACTATATTTTGAACCATTCCTGTGACACTAGTTATAGATTCCGATGCTTCACTCCAGGTTTGCTATATCCCTTGGACCTTCCTATTGACGATGAAACACAGAAATTGCATCGGAATTAAATACAAAAGGCACAATGATCACTTAAGTACAAGAAGACTGACTCTTCCTACTGTTTATGTTTTGAACCATTCCTGTGACACTAGTTATAGACTCTGATGCTTCACTTCAGGATTACTGTATCCCTTGGACCTTCTTATTGACGATGAAACACAGAAATTGCATCGGAATTGAATACAAAAGCCACAATGGCGACTTAAGTACAAGAAGACTGACTCTTCTTACTGACTATGTTTTGAACTATTCCTGTGACACAAGTTATAGATTCCGGTGCTTCACTTCAGGTTTACTGTGTTGCTTGGACCTTCTTGTTGACGATGAAACACAGAAATTGCATCGGAATTAAATAGAGAAGGCACAATGCTGACTTATGTACAAGAAGACTGACTCTTCTTACAGTCTATGTTTTGAACCATTCCTGTGACACTAGTTATAGATTCCGATGCTTCACTCCTGGTTTACTGTATCCTTTGGACGTTCTTGTTGACGATGAAACACAGAAATTGCATCGGAAGTAATTAAAAAGGCACAATCCCGACTTAAGTACAAGAAGACTGACTCTTCTTACAGTCTATGTTTTGAACCATTCCTGTGCCACTAGTTACAGATTCCGATGCTTCACTCCAGGTTTACTATATCCCTTGGACCTTCTTATTGACGATGAGGCACAGAAATCGCATCGGAATTAAATACAAAAGGGACATTGCCCACTTAAGTACAAGAAGACTGACTCTTCCTACTGACTATGATTTGAACCATTCCTGTGACTCTAGTTACAGATTCCGATGCTTCACATCAGATTTACTGTATCCCTCTGACCTTCCTATTGACGATGAAACACAGAAATTGCATCGGAATTAAAACCCAAATTCACAACCGACTTAAGTACAAGATGACTGACTATTCTTACTAACTATGTTTTCAACCATTTCTGTGACACTAGTTATAGATTCCGATGCTTCACTTCAGGTTAACTGTATCCCTTGGACCTTGTTATTGATGATGAAAGACAGAAATTGCATCGGAATTAAATACAAAAGGCACAATGGCGACTTAAGTACAAGAAGACTGACTCTACTTACTGACTATGTTATGAACCATTCCTGTGACACGAGTTATAGATTCCGGTGCTTCACTTCAGGTTTACTGTATCCCTTGGACCTTCCTACAGACGATGAAACACAGAAATTGCAATCCGAGTTAAATACAAAAGGCGCAATGCCGACTTAAGTACAAGAATACTGACTCTTCTTACTGTCTATGTTTTGAACCATCCCTGTGACACTAGTTATAGATTCCGATGCTTCACTCCAGGTTTACTGTATCCCTTGGACCTTCTTATTGACGATGAAACACAGACATTGCATTGGAATTAAATACAAAAGGCACAATGTCGACTTTAGTACAAGTAGACTGACTCTTCTTACTGACTATGTTTTGAAATATTCCTGTGACACTAGTTATAGATTCCGATGCTTCACTTCAGATTTACTATATCCCTCTGACGTTCTTATTGACGATGAAATACAGAAATTGCGTCGGAATTAAATACAAAAGGCACAATGCCGAATGAAGTACAAGAAGACTGACTCTTCTTACTGTCTATGTTTTGAACCATTCCTGTTACACTAGTTATAGATTCCGATGCTTCGCTCTAGGTTAATGTATCCCTTGGACCTTCTTATTGACGATGAAACACAGAAATTGCATCGTAATTAAATACAAAAGGCGCAATGCCAACTTAAGTACAAGAATACTGACTCTTCTTACTGTCTATGTTTTGAACCATCCCTGTGACACTAGTTATAGATTCCGATGCTTCACTTCAGGTTTACTGTATCCCTTGGACCTTCTTATTGACGATAAAACACAGAAATTGCATCGGAATTGAATATAAAAGGCACAATGGCGACTTAAGTACAAGAAGACTAGCTCTTCTTACAGACTATGTTTTGAACCATTCCTGTGACACTAGTTATAGATTCCGATGCTTCACTCCAGGTTTGCTATATCCCTTGGACCTTATTAATGACGATGAAACACAGAAATTGCATCGGAATTAAATACAAAAGGCACAATGCCCACTTAAGTACAAGAAGACTGACTCTTCCTACTGTCTATGTTTTGAACCATTCCTGTGACACTAGTTATAGACTCTGATGCTTCACTTCAGGATTACTGTATCCCTTGGACCTTCTTATTGACGATGAAACACAGAAATTGCATCGGAATTGAATACAAAAGCCACAATGGCGACTTAAGTTCAAGGAGACTGACTCTTCTTACTGACTATGTTTTGAACCATTCCTGTGACACAAGTTATAGATTTCGGTGCTTCACTTCAGGTTTACTGTATTGCTTGGACCTTCTTGTTGACGATGAAAAACAGAAATTGCATCGGAATTAAATAGAGAAGGCACAATGCTGACTTAAGTACAAGAAGACTGACTCTTCTTACTGTCTATGTTTTGAACCATTCCTGTGACACTAGTTATAGATTCCGATGCTTCACTCCTGGTTTACTGTATCCGTTGGACGTTCTTATTGACGATGAAACACAGAAATTGCATCGTAATTAAATAAAAAGGCACAATCCCGACTTAAGTACAAGAAGACTGACTCTTCTTGCTGACTATGTTTTGAACCATTCCTGTGACACTAGTTATAGATTCCAGTGCTTCACTTCAGGTTTACTGTATCCCTTGGACCTTCTTGTTGACGATGAAACACAGAAATTGCATCGGAATTAAATACAAAAGGCACAATGCTCACTTAAGTACAAGAGGACTGACTCTTCTAACTGACTATGTTTGAACCTTTCCTGTGACACTAGTTATAGATTCTGATGCTTCACTTCAGGTTTACTGTATCCCTTGGACCTTCTTAATGTCGATGAAACACAGAAATTGCATCGGAATTAAATACAAAAGGCACAATGCCGACTTAAGTACAAGAAAACTGACTCTTCTTACTGACTATGATTTGAACCATTCCTGTGACACTAGTTACAGATTCCGATGCTTCACATCAGATTTACTGTATCCCTCTGACCTTCTTATTGACGATGAAACACAGAAATTGCATCGGAATTAAAACCCAAAGGCACAATCGACTTAAGTACAAGATGACTGACTCTTCTTACTGACTATGTTTTGAACCATTCCTGTGACACGAGTTATAGATTCCGGTGCTTCACTTCAGGTTTACTGTATCCCTTGGACCTTAGTACAGACGATGAAACACAGAAATTGCATCGGAATTAAATACAAAAGGCGCAATGCCGACTTAAGTACAAGAATACTGACTCTTCTTACTGTCTATGTTTTGAACCATCCCTATGACACTAGTTATAGATTCCGATGCTTCACTCCAGGTTTACTGTATCCCTTGGACCTTCTTATTGACGATGAAACACAGACATTGCATTGGAAATAAATACAATAGGCACAATGCCGACTTTAGTACAAGTAGACTGACTCTTCTTACTGACTATGCTTTTAACCATTCCTGTGACACGAGTTATAGATTCCGGTGCTTCACTTCAGGTTTACTGTATCCCTTGGACCTTCCTACAGACAATGAAACACAGAAATTGCATCGGAGTTAAATACAAAAGGCGCAATGCCGCCTTAAGTACAAGAATACTGACTCTTCTTACTGTCTATGTTTTGAACCATCCCTGTGACACTAGTTATAGATTCCGATGCTTCACTCCAGGTTTACTGTATCCCTTGGACCTTCTTATTGACGATGAAACACAGACATTGCATTGGAATTAAATACAATAGGCACAATGCCGACTTTAGTACAAGTAGACTGACTCTACTTACTGACTATGTTTTGAACCACTCCTGTGACACTAGTTATAGATTCCGATGCTTCACTTCAGATTTACTATATCCCTCTGACGTTCTTACTGACGATGTAATACAGAAATTGCGTCGGAATTAAATACAAAAGGCACAATGCCGAATGAAGTACAAGAAGACTGACTCTTCTCACTGTCTATGTTTTGAACCATTCCTGTGACACTAGTTATAGATTCCGATGCTTCGCTCTAGGTTAATGTATCCCTTGGACCTTCTTATTGACGATGAAACACAGAAATTGCATCGGAATTAAATACAAAAGGCGCAATGCCGACTTATGTACAAGAATACTGACTCTTCTTACTGTCTATGCTTTGAACCATCCCTGTGTCACTAGTTATAGATTCCGATGCTTCACTTCAGGTTTACTGTATCCCTTGGACCTTCTTATTGACGATAAAACACAGAAATTGCATCGGAATTAAATACAAAAGGCGCAATGCCGACTTAAGTACAAGAAGACTGACTCTTCCTACTGTCTACGTTTTGAACCATTCCTGTGACACTAGTTATAGAGTCTGAAGCTTCACTTCAGGTGTACTGTATCCCTTGGACCTTCTTATTGACGATGAAACACAGAAATTGCACCGGATTGAATACAAAAGGCACAATGGTCGACTTAAGTACAAGAAGACTGACTCTTCTTGCTGACTATGTTTTGAACCATTCCTGTGACACTAATTATAGATTCTAGTGCTTCACTTCAGGTTTACTGTATCCCTTGGACCTTCTTGTTGACGATGAAACACAGAAATTGCATCGGAATTAAATACAAAAGGCACAATGCTGACTTAAGTACAAGAGGACTGACTCTTCTAACTGACTATGTTTTGAACCTTTCCTGTGACACTAGTAATAGATTCTGATGCTTCACTTCAGGTTTACTGTATCCCTTGGACCTTCTTAATGTCGATGAAACACAGAAATTGCATCGGAATTAAATACAAAAGGCACAATGCCGACTTAAGTACAAGAAAACTGACTCTTCTTACTGACTATGATTTGAACCATTCCTGTGACACTAGTTACAGATTCCGATGCTTCACTTCAGTTTTAGTGTATTCCTCTGACCTTCTTATTGACGATGAAACACAGATATTGCATCGGAATTAAAACCCAAAGGCACAATCGACTTAAGTACAAGATGACTGACTATTCTTACTGACTATGTTTTGAACCATTTCTGTGACACTAGTTATAGATTCCGATGCTACACTTCAGGTTAACTGTATCCCTTGGACCTTGTTATTGACGATGAAAGACAGAAATTGCGTCGGAATTAAATACAAAAGGCACAATGCCAAATGAAGTACAAGAAGACTGACTCTTCTTACTGTCTATGTTTTGAACCATTCCTGTGACACTAGTTATAGATTCCGATGCTTCGCTCTAGGTTAATGTATCCCTTGGACCTTCTTATTGACGATGAAACACAGAAATTGCATGGGAATTAAATACAAAAGGCGCAATGCCGACTTAAGTACAAGACTACTGACTCTTCTTACTGTCTATGTTTTGAATCACCCCTGTGACACTAGTTATAGATTCCGATGCTTCACTTCAGGTTTACTGTATCCGTTGGACGTTCTTATTGACGATGAAACACAGAAATTGCATCGGAATTAAATAAAAAGGCACAATCCCGACTTAAGTACAAGAAGACTGACTCTTCTTGCTGACTATGTTTTGAACCATTCCTGTGACACTAGTTATAGATTCCAGTGCTACACTTCAGGTTTACTGTATCCCTTGGACCTTCTTGTTGACGATGAAACACAGAAATTGCATCGGAATTAAATACAAAAGGCACAATGCCGACTTTAGTACAAGATGACTGACTCTTCTTACTGACTATGTTTTGAACCATTCCTGTGACACTAGTTATAGATTCCAGTGCTTCACATCAGATTTACTAAATCCCTCTGACCTTCTTATTGACGATGAAACACAGAAATTGCATCGGAATTAAAACCCAAAGGCACAATCGACTTAAGTACAAGATGACTGACTCTTCTTACTGACTATGTATTGAACCATTCCTGTGACACGAGTTATAGATTCCGGTGCTTCACTTCAGGTTTACTGTATCCCTTGGACCTTCCTACAGACGATGAAACACAGAAATTGCATCGGAGTTAAATACAAAAGGCGCAAGGCCGACTTAAGTACAAGAATACTGACTCTTCTTACTGTCTATGTTTTGAACCATCCCTGTGACACTAGTTATAGATTCCGATGCTCCACTCCAGGTTTACTGTATCCCTTGGACCTTCCTATTGACGATGAAACACAGACATTGCATTGGAATTAAATACAATAGGCACAATGCCGACTTTAGTACAAGTAGAATGACTCTTCTTACTGACTATGTTTTGAACCATTCCTGTGACACTAGTTATAGATTCCGATGCTTCACTTCAGATTTACTATATCCCTCTGACGTTCTTATTGACGATGAAATACAGAAATTGCGTCGGAATTAAATACAAAAGGCACAATGCCGAATGAAGTACAAGAAGACTGACTCTTCTTACTGTCTATGTTTTGAACCATTCCTGTGACACTAGTTATAGATTCCGATGCTTCGCTCTAGGTTAATGTATCCCTTGGACCTTCTTATTGACGATGAAACACAGAAATTGCATCGGAATTAAATACAAAAGGCGCAATGCCGACTTAAGTACAAGAATACTGACTCTTCTTACTGTCTATGTTTTGAACCATCCCTGTGTCACTAGTTATAGATTCCGATGCTTCACTTCAGGTTTACTGTATCCCTTGGACCTTCTTATTGACGCTAAAACACAGAAATTGCATCGGAATTGAATATAAAAGGCACAATGGCGACTTAAGATCAAGAAGACTAGCTCTTCTTACAGACTATGTTTTGAGCCATTCCTGTGACACTAGTTATAGATTCCGATGCTTCACTCCAGGTTTGCTATATCCCTTGGACCTTATTCATGACGATGAAACACAGAAATTGCATCGGAATTAAATACAAAAGGCACAATGCCCACTTATGTACAAGAAGACTGACTCTTCCTTCTGTCTATGGTTTGAACCATTCCTGTGACACTAGTTATAGACTCTGATGTTTCACTTCAGGTTTACTGTATCCCTTGGACCTTCTTATTGACGATGAAACACAGAAATTGCATCGGAATTGAATACAAAAGGCACAATGGCGACATAAGTACAAGAAGACTGACTCTTCTTACTGACTATGTTTTGAACCATTCCTGTGACACAAGTTATAGATTCCGGTGCTTCACTTCAGGTTTGCTGTATCGCTTGGACCTTCTTGTTGACGATGAAACACAGAAATTGCATCGGAATTACATAGAGAAGGCACAATGCTGACTAAGTACAAGAAGACTGACCCTTCTTACAGTCTATGTTTTGAACCATTCCTGTGACACTAGTTATAGATTCCGATGCTTCACTACAGGTTTACTGTATCCCTTGGACCTTCTTATTGAAAATGAAACACAATAATTGGATCGGAATTTAATACATAAGGCACAAGTGCGACTTAAGTACAAGAAGACTGACTCTTCTTACTGACTATGTTTTGAACCATTCCTGTGACTCTAGTTATAGATTCCGATGCTTCACTTCAGATTTACTGTATCCCTCTGACGTTCTTATTGACGATGAAACACAGAAATTGCGTCGGAATTAAATACAAAAGGCACAATGCCGGATAAAGTACAAGAAGACTGACTCATCGTACTGTCTATGTTTTGAACCATTCCTGTGACACTAGTTATAGATTCCGATGCTTCACTCTAGGTTAATGTATCCCTTGGACCTTCTTATTGCCGATGAAACACAGAAATTGCATCGGAATTAAATAAAAAAGGCACAATGCTGACTTAAGTACAAGAA
This sequence comes from Schistocerca serialis cubense, assembly GCF_023864345.2. NCBI lineage: Eukaryota > Metazoa > Arthropoda > Insecta > Orthoptera > Acrididae > Schistocerca > Schistocerca serialis. The sequence goes on along the minus strand of NC_064642.1, from coordinate 835,878,747 downwards.
GACTGACTCTTCTTACTGACTATGTTTTGAACCTATCCTGTAACACTAGTTATAAATTCTGATGCTTCACTTCAGGTTTACTGTATCCCTTGGACCGTCTTAATGACGATAAAACACAGAAATTGCAATGGAATTAAATACAAAAGCACAATGCCGACTTAAGTACAAGAAGACTGACTCTTCTTACTGACTATGTTTTGAACAAGTCCTGAGACACTAGTTATAGATACCGATGCTTCACTTCAGAATTACTGTATCTCTCTGACCTTCTTATTGACGATGAAACACAGAAATTGCATCGGATTTAAATACTAAAGGCACAATGCCGAATTAAGTACAAGAAGACTTACTCTTCTTACTGTCTATGTTTTGAACAATTCCTGTGACACTAGTTGTCGATTCCGATGCTTCACTCCTGGTTTACAGTATCCGTTGGACGTTCTTATTGACGATGAATCACAGAAATCGCATCGGAATTAAATACAAAAGGCACAATGCCCACTTAAGTACAAGAAGACTGACTCTTCCTACTGTCTATGATTTGAACCATTCCTGTGACACTAGTTATAGACTGTGATGCTTCACTTCAGGTTTACTGTATCCCTTGGACCTTCTTATTGACGATGAAACACAGAAATTGCATCGGAATTGAATACAAAAGGCACAATGGCGAATTAAGTACAAGAAGACTGACTCTTCTTACTGACTATGTTTTGAACCTCTCCTGTGACACTAGTTATAGATTCCGGTGCTTCACTTCAGGTTTACTGTATTCCTTGGACCTTCTTGTTGACGATGAAACACAGAAATTGCATCGGAATTAAATACAAAAGGCACAATGCTGACTTAAGTACAAGAAGACTGACTCTTCCTGCTGTCTATGATTTGAACCATTGCTGTGACACTAGTTTTAGATTCCGATGCTTCACTTCAGGTCTACTGTATCCCTCTGACCTTCTTATTGACGATGAAACACAGAAATTGCACCGTAAATAAATACAAAAGGCACAATGCCGACTTAAGTAAAAGAAGACTGACACTTCCTACTGTCTATGTTTGAACCATTTCTGTGACACTAGTTATAGATTCGGATGCTTCACTTCAGGTTTACTGTATCCCTTGTACCTTCTTATTGACGATGAAACACAGAAATTGCATCGGAATTAAATTGAAAAGGCACAATGCCGACATAAGTACAAGTAGACTGACTCTTCTTACTGACTATGCTTTGAACCATTCCTGTGACACTAGTTATAGATTCCGATGCTTCACTCCAGGTTTAGTGAATCCCTTGGACCTTCTTGTTGACGATGAAACACAGAAATTGCATCGGAATTAAATACAAAAGGCACAATGCTGCCGACTTAAGTACAAGAAGACTGACTCTTCTTACTGACTATGTTTTGAACCTATCCTGTGTCACTAGTTATACATTCTGATGCTTCACTTCAGGTTTACTGTATTCCTTGGACCTTCTTGTTGACGATGAAACACAGAAATTGCATCGGAATTAAATACAAAAGGCACAATGCTGACTTAAGTACAAGAAGACTGACTCTTCCTGCTGTCTGTGATTTGAACCATTCCTGTGACACTAGTTTTAGATTGCGATGCTTCACTTCAGGTCTACTGTATCCCTCTGACCTTCTTATTGACGATGAAACACAGAAATTGCATCGGAATTAAATACAAAAGGCACAATGCCGACTTAAGTAAAAGAAGACTGACACTTCCTACTGTCTATGTTTGAACCATTTCTGTGACACTAGTTATAGATTCGGATGCTTCACTTCAGGTTTACTATATCCCTTGTACCTTCTTATTGACGATGAAACACAGAAATTGCATCGGAATTAAATAAAAAAGGCACAATGCCAACTTAAGTACAAGAAGACTGACTCCTCTTACTGACTATGATTTGAACCATTCCTGTGACACTAGTTTTAGACTCAGATGCGTCACTTCAGGTCTACGGTATCCCTTGGACCCTCTTGTTGACGATGAAACACAGAAATTGCATAGGAATTAAATACAAATGGCACAATGCTGACTTAAGTACAAGAAGACTGACTCTTCTTACTGACTATGTTTTGGACCTTTCCTGTGACACTAGTTATAGATTCTGATGCTTCACTTCAGGTTTACTGTATCCCTTGGACCTTCTTAATGACGATAAAACTCAGAAATTGCATTGGAATTTAATACAAAAGCACAATGCCGACTTAAGTACAAGAAGACTGACTCTTCTTATTGACTATGTTTTGAACCAGTCCTGAGACACTAGTTATAGATACCGATGCTTCACTTCAGAATTACTGTATCCCTCTGACCTTCTTATTGACGATGAAACACAGAAATTGCATCGGAATTAAATACTAAAGGCACAATGCCGAATTAAGTACAAGAAGACTTACTCTTCTTACTGTCTATGGTTTGAACAATTCCTGTGACACTAGTTGTCGATTCCGATGCTTCACTCCTGGTTTACAGTATCCGTTGGACGTTCCTATTGACGATTAATCACAGAAATCGCATCGGAATTAAATACAAAAGGCACAATGCCCACTTAGGTACAAGAACACTGACTCTTCCTACTGTCTATGATTTGAACCATTCCTGTGACACTAGTTATAGACTCTGATGCTTCACTTCAGGTTTACTGTATTCCTTGGACCTTCTTATTGACGATGAAACACAGAAATTGCATCGAAATTGAATACAAAAGGCACAATGGCGACTTAAGTACAAGAAGACTGACTCTTCTTACTGACTATGTTTTGAACCATTCCTGTGACACTAGTTATAGATTCCGGTGCTTCACTTCCGGTTTACTGTATTCCTTGGACCTTCTTGTTGACGATGAAACACAGAAATTGCATCGGAATTAAATACAAAAGGCACAATGCTGACTTAAGTACAAGAACACTGGCTCTTCTTACTGACTATGTTTTGAACCATTCCTGAGACACTAGTTATAGATTCCGATGCTTCACTACAGGTTTACTGTATCCCTTGGACCTTCTTATTGAAAATGAAACACAATAATTGCATCAGAATTTAATACAAAAGGCACAATGGCGACTTAAGTACAAGAAGACTGACTCTTCCTTCTGACTATGTTTTGAACTATTCCTGTGACTCTAGTTATAGATTCCGATGTTTCACTTCAGATTTACTGTATCCCTCTGACCTTCTTATTGAAGATGAAACACAGAAATTGCGTCGGAATTAAATACAAAAGGCACAATGCCGGATAAAGTGCAAGAAGACTGACTCTTCATACAGTCTATGTTTTGAACCATTCCTGTGACTCTAGTTACAGATTCCGATGCTTCACTCCAGGTTTACTATATCCCTTGGACCTTCTTATTGACGATGAAACATAGAAATCGCATCGGAATTAAATACAAAAGGCACAATGCCCACTTAATAACAAGAAGACTGACTCTTCCTACTGTCTATGATTTGAACCATTCCTGTGACACTAGTTATAGACTCTGATGCTTCACTTCCGGTTTACTGTATCCCTTGGACCTTCTTATTGACGATGAAACACAGAAATGCATCGGAATTGAATACAAAAGGCACAATGGAGACTTAAGTACAAGAAGACTGACTCTTCTTACTGACTATGTTTTGAACCATTCCTGTGACACTAGTTATAGATTCCGATGCTTCACTCCAGGATTACTATATCCCTTGGACCTTCTTATTGACGATGAAACACAGAAATTGCATCGGAATTAAATACAAAAGGCACAATGCTGGCTTAAGTACAAGAAGACTGACTCTTCCTGCTGTCTATGATTTGAACCATTCCTGTGACATTAGTTTTCGATTCTGGTGCTTCACTTCAGGTCTACTGTATCCCTCTCACCTTGTTATTGACGATGAAACACAGAAATTGCATCGGAATTAAATACAAAAGGCACAATGCCGACTTTAGTACAAGAAGACTGACTCTGCTCACTGACTATGTTTTGAACCATTCCTGTGACACTAGTTATAGATTCCGATCCTTCATTCTAGGTTAATGTAAAACTTGGACCTTCTTATTGACGATGAAACAAAGAAAATGCATCGGAATTAAATACATAACGCACAATGCCGACTTAAGTAAAAGAAGACTGACTCCTCTTACTGACTATGCTTTGAACCATTCCTGTGACACTAGTTATAGATTCCGATAATTCACTTCTGGTTTACAGTATCCCTTGGACCTTCTTATTGTCGATAAAACACAGAAATTGCATCGGAATTAAATACAAAAGTCACAATGTCTACTTAAGTACAAGAAGACTGACTCTTCTTCTGTCTATGCTTTGACCCATTCCTGTGACACTAGTTATAGATTTCGATGCTTCACTACAGGTTTACTGTATCCCTCGGACCTTCTTATTGACGATGAAACACAGAAATTGCATCGGCATAAAATACAAAAGGCACAATGCCGACTTAAGTACAAGAAGATTGACTCATCTTACTGACTATGTTCTGAACCATTCCTGTGACACTAGTTATAGATTCTGATGCTTCACTTTAGGTTTACTGTATCCCTTGGACCTTCTTTATGGCGATGAAACACAGAAATTGCATCGGAATTAAGTACAAGAGGCACAATGCCGACTTCAGTACAAGAATACTGACTCATCTTACTGTCTATGTTTTAACAATTCCTGTGACACTAGTTATAGGTTCCGATGCTTCACTCCAGGTTTACTGTATCCCTTGGACCTTCTTATTGACGATGAAACACAGAATTTGCATCGGAATTAAATACAAAAGGCACAATGCCGACTTAAGTACAAGAAGACTGACTCTTGTTACTGACTATGTTTTGAATCATTCCTGTGACACTAGTTACAGATTCCGATGCTTCACTTCAGTTTTACTGTATCCCTTGGACAATCTTAATGACGACGAAGCACAGAAATTGCATCGGAATTAAATTCAAAGGGCTTAATGCCGACTTAAGTACAAGAAGACTGACTCTTCTTACTGACTATGTTATGAACCATTCCTGTGACACTAGTTATAGCTTCCGATGCTTCACTTCAGATTTACTGTATCCCTCTGACCTTCTTATTGACGATGAAACACAGAAATTGCATCGTAATTAAATACTTAAGGCACAATGCCGACTTAAGTACAAGAAGATTGACTCTTCTTACTGACTATGTTTTGAACCATTCCTGCGACACTAGTTATAGATTCTGATGCTTCACTTCAGGTTTACTGTATCCCATGGACCTTCTTATTGGCGATGAAACACAGAAATTGCATCGGAATTAAGTAGAAAAGGCACAATGCCGACTTCAGTACAAGAATACTGACTCATCTTTCTGTATATGTTTTGAACCATTCCTGTGACACTAGTTATGGATTCCGATGCTTCACTCCAGGTTCACTGTATCCCTTGGACCTCCTTGTTGACGATGAAACACAGAAATTGCATCGGAATTAAATACAAAAGACACAAGGAAGACTTAAGTACAAGGGGACTGACTCTTCTTACTGACTATGTTTGAACTATTCCTGTGACACTAGTTATAGATTCCGATGCTTCACTTCAGGTTTACTGTATCCCTCTGACTTTATTATTGTCGATGAAGCACAGATATAGCATCGGAATTAAATACAAAAGGCACAATGCCGAATTAAGTATAAGAAGACTGACTCTTCTTACTGTCTATGTACGGAACCATTCCTGTGACACTAGTTATAGATTCCGGTGATTCACTCCTGGTTTACTGTATCCCTTGGACCTTCTTATTGACGATGATACACAGAAATTGCATCGGAATTAAATACAAAATGCACAATGCCGACTTAAGTACAAGAAGACTGACTCTTTTTACTGTCTATCTTTGAACCATTCGTGTGACACTAGTTATAGATTCCGATGCTTCACTCTAGGTTTACTGTATCCCTCAGACCTTCTTATTGACGGTTAAACACAGAAATTGCATCGGAATAAAATACAAAAGGCACAATGCCGTCTTAAGTACAAGAAGACTGACCCTTCCCACTGTCTATGATTTGAACCATCCCTGTGACACTAGTTGTAGATTCCGATGCTTCACTCCATGGTTACAGTATCCCGTGGACCTTCTTATTGACGATGAAACACAGAAATTGCATCGGAATTAAATACAAAAGGCACAATGCCGACTTAAGTACAAGAAGACTGACTCTTCTTACTGACTATGTTTTGAATTATTCCTGTGACACTAGTTATAGATTCCGATGCTTCACTTCAGGTTTACTGTATCACTCGTAGTTTATAATTGTCGATGAAGCACAGATATTGCATCGGAATTAAATACAAAAGGCACAATGCCGATTTAAGTACAGGAATACTGGCTCTTCTTACTGACTATGGTTTGAACCATTCCTGTGACACTAGTTATAGATTCCGATGCTTGACTTCAGGTTTACTGTATCCCTTCGACCTTCTTATTGACGATGAAACAATTGACTCTTCTTACTGACTATGTTTTGAACCATTCCTGTGACACTAGTTATAGATTCTGATGCTTCACTTTAGGTTTACTGTATCCATGGACCTTCTTATTGGCGATGAAACACAGAAATTGCATCGGAATTAAGTAGAAAAGGCACAATGCCGACTTCAGTACAAGAATACTGACTCATGTTTCTGTATATGTTTTGAACCACTCCTGTGACACCAGTTATGGATTCCGATGCTTCACTCCAGGCTTACTGTATCACTTGGACCTCCTTATTGACGATGAAACACAGAAATTGCATCGGCATTAAATACAAAAGGCACAATGCCGACTTAAATACAAGAAGACTGACTCTTCCTACTGTCTATGCTTTGAACCATTCCTGTGACTCTAGTTATAGATTCCCATGCTTCACTCCTGGTTTACTGTATCCCTCTGACCTTCTTATTGACGATGAAACACATAAATTGCATCGGAATTAAATAGAAAAGCACAATGCCAACATTAGTACATGAAGACTGACTCTTCTTACTGTCTATGTATTGAACCATTCCTGTGACACTAGTTATATATTCCGTTGCTTCACTACAGGTTTACTGTATCCCTTGGACCTTCGTATTGACGATGAAACACAGAAATTGCATCGGAATTAAATACAAATGGCACAATGGCGACTTAAGTACAAGAAGACTGACTCTTCTTACTGACTATGATTTGAACCATCCCTGTGACACTAGTTTTAGATTCCGATGCTTCACTTCAGGTTTACTGTAACCCTATGACCTTCTTATTGACGGTGAAACACAGAAATTGCATCGGAATTAAATACAAAAGGCACAATGCTGACTTAAGTAAAAAAAGACTGACTCTTCCTGCTGGCTATGTTTGAACCATTTCCGTGACACTAGTTATAGATTCCGATCCTTTACTTCAGGTTTACTGTATCCCTTGGAACTTCTTATTGACGAAGAAACACAGAAATTGCATCGGAATTAAATACAAAAGGCACAATGCCGACTTAAGTACAAGAAGATTGACTCTTCTTACTGACTATGTTTTGAACCATCCCTGCGACACTAGTTATAGATTCTGACGCTTCACTTCAGGTTTACTGTATCCCATGGACCTTCTTATTGGCGATGAAACACAGAAATTGCATCGGAATTAAGTAGAACAGGCACAATGCCGACGTCAGTACAAGAATACTGACTCATCTTTCTGTCTATGTTTTGAACCAATCCTGTGACACTAGTTATGGATTCCGATGCTTCACTCCAGGTTCACTGTATCCCTTGGACCTACTTGTTGACGATGAAACACAGAAATTGCATCGGAATTAAATACAAAAGACACAAGGAAGACTTAAGTACAAGGGGACTGACTCATCTTACTGACTATGTTTGAACCATTTCTGTGACACTAGATATAGATTCCGATGCTTCACTTCAGGTTTACTGTACCCCTCTGACTTTATTATTGTCGATGAAGCACAGATATTGCATCGGAATTAAATACAAAAGGCACAATGCCGAATTAAGTACAAGAAGACTGACTCTTCTTACTGTCTATGTACTGAACCATTCCTGTGACACTAGTTATAGATTCCGATGCTTCACTCCTGGTTTACTGTATCCCTTGGACCTTCTTATTGACGATGATTTACAGAAATTGCATCGGAATTAAATACAAAATGCACAATGCCGACTTAAGTACAAGAAGACTGACTCTTTTTACTGTCTATCTTTGAACCATTCCTGTGACACTAGTTATAGATTCCGATGCTTCACTCCAGGTTTACTGTATCCCTGAGTTCTTCTTATTGACAGTTAAACACAGAAATTGCATCGGAATAAAATACAAAAGGCACAATGCCGTCTTAAGTACAAGAAGACTGACTCTTCCTACTGTCTATGATTTGAACCATCCCTGTGACACTAGTTATAGATTCCGATGCTTCACTCCATGGTTACAGTATCCCTTGGACCTTCTTATTGACGATGAAACTCAGAAATTGCTTCGGAATTGAATACAAAAGGCACAATGCCGACTTAAGTACAAGAAGACTGACTCTTCTTACTGACTATGTTTTGAATTATTCCTGTGACACTAGTTATAGATTCCGATGCTTCACTTCAGGTTTACTGTAGCCCTCTGACTTTATTATTGTCGATGAAGCACAGATATTGCATCGGAATTAAATACAAAAGGCACAATGCCGACTTAAGTACAAGAAGACTGACTCTTCTTACTGTCTATGTATTGAACCATTCCTGTTACACTAATTATATATTCCGATGCTTCACTACAGGTTTACTGTATCCCTCTGACCTTCTTATTGACGATGAAACACATAAATTGCATCGGAATTAAATAGAAAAGCACAATGCCGACATTAGTACATGAAGATTGACTCTTCTTACTGTCTATGTATTGAACCATTCCTGTGACACTAGTTATATATTCCGATGCTTCACTACAGGTTTACTGTATCCCTTGGACCTTCATATTGACGATGAAACACAGAAATTGCATCGGAATTAAGTAGAAAAGGCACAATGCCGACTTCAGTACAAGAATACTGACTCATGTTTCTGTCTATGTTTTGAACCACTCCTGTGACACCAGTTATGGATTCCGATGTTTCACTCCAGGTTTACTGTATCCCTTGGACCTCCTTATTGACGATGAAACACAGAAATTGCATCGGAATTAAATACAAAATTCACAATGCCGACTTAAATACAAGAAGACTGACTCTTCTTGCTGACTATGCTTTAAACCATTCCTGTGACACTAGTTGTAGATTCCGATGCTTCACTTCAGATTTACTGTATCCCTCTGACCTTCTTAGTGTCGATGAAACACAGAAAATGCATCGGAATTAAATAGAAAAGGCACAATGCCGACTTATGTAACAGGAAGACTGACTCTTCTTACTGTCTATGTATTGAACCATTCCTGTGACACTAGTTATAGATTCCGATGCTTCACTCCGGGTTTAATATATCCCTTGGACCTTATTATTGACGATGAAACTCAGAAATTGCATCGGAATTAAATACAAATGGCACAATGCCGACTTAATTACAAGAAGACTGACTCTTCTTACTGACTATGTTTTGAACCGTACTGTGACACTAGTTATAGAATCCATTGCTTCACTTCAGATTTACTGTTTCCCTCTGACCGTCTTATTGACGATGGAACACAGAAATTGCATCGGAATTAAATACTAAAAGCACAATGCAGAATTAAGTAAAAGAAGACTGACTCTTCTTACTGTCTATGTTTTGAACCATTCCTGTGACACTAATTATAGACTCTGATACTTCACTTCAGGTTTACTGTATCCCTTGGACCTTCTTATTGAAGATGAAACACAATAATTGCATCGGAATGTGATACAAAAGGCACAATGGCCACTCAAGTACAAGAAGACTGACTCCTCCTACTTACTATGGTTTGAACCACTCCCGTGACACTAGTTATAGATTCCGGTGCTTCACTTCAGGGTTATTGTATCCCTTGGACCTTTGTATTGGCGTTGAAACACAGAAATAGCATCGGAATTAAATACAAAAGGCACAACGCCGACTTAAGTGCAAGAAGACTGACTCTTCTCACTGACTATGTTTTGAACCATTCCTGTGACACTAGTTATGGATTCTGATGCTTCACTTCAGGTTTGCTGTATCCCTTGGACCTTCTTATTGGTGATGAAACACAGAAATTGCATCGGAATTAAGTACAAAAGCCACAATGCCGACTTCAGTACAAGAATACTGAGTCATCTTACTGTCTATGTTTTGAATCATTCCTGTGACACTAGTTATAGATTCCGATGCTTCACTCCATGTTTACTGTATCCCTTGGACCTTCTTATTGACGATGAAACACAGAAATTGCATCGGAATTAAATACAAAAGGCACATTGACTACTTAAGTATGAGAAGACTGGCTCTACTTCTGTCAATGTTTTGAACCATTCCTGTGTCACTAGTTATAGATTTCGATGCTTCACTTCAGGTTTTCTGTATCCCTTGAACCTTCTTATTGACGATGAAACACAGAAATTGCATCGGAATTAAATACAAAAGGCACAACGCCTACTTAAGTACAAGAAGACTGACTCTTCTCACTGACTATTTTTTGAACCATTCTTGTGACATTAGTTATGGATTCTGATGCTTCACTTCAGGTTTGCTGTATCCCTTGGACCTTCTTATTGGCGATGAAACACAGAAACTGCATCGGAATTAAGTACAAAAGGCACAATGCCGACTTCAGTACAAGAATACTGACTCATCTTACTGTCTATGTTTTGAATCATTCCTGTGACACTAGTTATAGATTCCGATGCTTCACTCCATGTTTACTGTATCCCTTGGACCTCCTTATTGACGATGAAACACAGAAAATGCATCGGAATTAAATGCAAAAGGCACAATGCCTACTTTAGTGCAAGAAGACTGACTCTTCTTATTTACTATGCTTTGATCCATTCCTGAGACACTAGTTATAGATTCCGATGCTTCACTTCAGGTTTACTGTATCCCTTGGACCTTCTTGTTGACGATGAAACACAGAAATTGCATCGGAAAGAAATAGAAAAGGCACAATGCCGACTTAAGTACAAGAAGACTGACTCTTCCTACTGTCTATGTTTTGAACCATTCCTGTGACATTAGTTATAGATTCCGGTGCTTACCTTCCGGTTTACTGTATCCCTCTGCCCTTCTTATTGACGATGAAACACAGAAAATGCATCGGAATTAAATACAAAAGGCACAATGCCGAATTAAGTACAAGAAGACTGACTCTTCTTAATGACTATGTTTTGAACCATTCCTGTGACACTAGTTATATATTCCGATGCTTCACTTCAGGTTTACTGTATCCCTTGGACCTTCTTATTGACGATGAAACACAGAAAATGCATCGGAATTACATAGAAAAGGCACAATGCTGACTTATGTACAAGAAGACTGACACTTCCTACTCTCTACGTTTTAACCATTCCCTTGACACTAGTTTTGGATTCCGATGCTACACTTTTACTGTGTCCCTTGAACCTTCTTATTGACGATGAAACACAGAAATTGCATCGGAATTAAATACAAAAGCACAATGCCGACTTAAGTTTAAGAAAACTGACTCTTCATACTGACTATTATTTGAACCATTCCTGTGACACTTGTTATAGAATCCGATGTATCACTTCAGGTTTACTGTATCCCTTGGACCTTCTTATTGACGATGAAACACAGAAAACGCATCGGAACTAAATACAAAAGGCACAATGCCTACTTTAGTGCAAGAAGACTGACTCTTCTTATTTACTATGTTTTGATCCATTCCTGTGACTCTAGTTATAGATTCCGATGCTTCACTTCAGGTTTACTGTATCCCTTGGACCTTCTTATTGACGATGAAACACAGAAATTGCATCGGAATTACATAGAAAAGGCACAATGCCGACTTAAGTGCAAGAAGACTGACTCTTCCTACTGTCTATGTTTTGAACCATTCCTGTGACACTAGTTATAGATTCCGATGCTTACCTTCCGGTTTACTGTATCCCCCTGCCCTTCGTATTGACGATAAAAACACAGAAAATGCATCGGAATTAAATAGAAAAGGCACAATGCCGACTTAAGTACAAGAAAACTGACTCTTCATACTGACTATTATTTGAACCATTCCTGTGACACTTATTACAGAATCCGATGCTTCACTTCAGGTTTACTGTATCCCTTGGACCTTCTTATTGACGATGAAACACAGAAAATGCATCGGAATTAAATACAATAGGCACAATGCCGACCTGAGTACAAGAAGACTGTCTCTTCCTACTGTCTATGTTTTGAACCATTCCTGTGACACCAGTTATAGATTCCGATGCCTCACTTCAGATTTACTGTATCCCTCTGACGTTCTGATTGAGGAAGAAACACAGAAATTGCGTCGGAATTAAATTGAAAAGGCACAATGCCGAATTAAGTACAAGAAGACTGACTCTTCTTACTGACTATGATTTGAACCATTCCTGTGACACTAGTTATAGATTCCGATGCTTCACTCTAGGTTTACTGTATCCCTTGGACCTTCATATTGACGATGAAACACAGAAATTGCATCGGAATTAAATAAAAAAGGCACAATGCCGACTTAAGTACAAGAGAACTGACTCTTCTTACTGTCTATGTTTTGAACCATTCCGGTGACACTAGTTACAGATTCCGATGCTTCACTTCAGGTTTACTGTATCCCTCCGCCCTTCTTATTTACGTTGAAACACAGAAATTGCATCGGAATTAAATAGAAAAGGCACAATGCCGAATTAAGTACAAGGGGACTGACTCTTCTTCTGTCTATGTTTTGAACCATTCCTGTGACACTAGTTATAGATTTCGATGCTTCACTTCAGGTTTACTGTATCCCTTGGACCTTCTTATTGACGATGAAACACAGAAATTGCATAGGAATTAAATAGAAAAGTCACAATGCCGACTTATGTACAAGAAGAATGACTCCTCTTACTGACTATGTATTGAACCATTCCTGTGACACTAGTTACAGATTCCGATGCTTCACTTCAGGTTTACTGCATCCCTAGGACCTTCCTATTGCCGATGAGACACAGAAATCGCATCGGAATTAAATAGAAAAGGCACAATGCTGACTTATGTACAAGAAGACTGACACTTCCTACTCTGTACATTTTAACCATTCCTGTGACACTAGTTTTGGATTCCGATGCTACACTTTTACTGTATCCCTTGGACCTTCTTATGACGATGAAACACAGAAATTGCATCGGAATTAAATGCAAAAGGCACAATGCCGGCTTAAGTACAAGAAAACTGACTCTTCATACTGACTATTATTTGAACCATTCCTGTGACACTAGTTATAGATTCCGATGCTTACCTTCCGGTTTACTGTATCCCTCTGCCCTTCTTATTGACGATCAAACACAGAAAATGCATCGGAATTAAATACAAAAGGCACAATGTCTACTTTAGTGCAAGAAGACTGACTCTTCTTATTGCCTAATATTTGAACCATTCCTGTGACACTAGTTATAGATTCCGATGCTTCACTTCAGGTTTACTGTATCCCTTGGACCTTCTTATTGACGATGAAACACAGAAATTGCATCGGAATTAAATACAAGAGGCACAATGCCGACTTTAGTACAAGAAGACTGACTCTTCCTATTGTCTATGATTTGAACCATTCCTGTGACACTAGTTTTAGATTCCGATGCTTCACTTCAGGTTTACAGTATCCCTAGGCCCTTCTTATGGACGACGAAAAGCAGAAGTTACATCGGAATTAAATACAAAAGGCACAACGCCGACTTAAGTACAAGAAGACTGACTCTACTTACTGACTATGTTTTGAACCATTCCTGTGACACTAGTTATAGATTCTGATGCTTCACTTCAGGTTTACTGTATCCCTTGGACCTTCTTTTGGCGATGAAACACAGAAATTGCATCGAATTTAAATACAAAAGGCACAATGCCGACTTAAGTACAAGAATACTGACTCATTTACTGTCTATGTTTTGAACCATTCCTGTGGCACTAGTTATAGATTCCGATGCTTCACTCCAGGTTTACTGTATCCCTTGGACCTTCTTATTGACTATGAAACACAGAAATTGCATCGGAATAAAATACAAAAGGCACAATGCCGACTTAGGTATAAGAAGACTGACTCTTCCTACTGACTAATTTTTGAACCATTCCTGTGACACTAGTTATAGATTCCGATGCTTCACTTCAGGTTTACTGTATCCCTCTGACCTTCTTATTGACGATAAAACACAGAAATTGCATCGGAATTAAATACAAAAGGCACAATGCGACCTAAGTACAAGAAGACTGACTCTTCTTACTGTCTATGTTTTGAACCATTCCTGTGACAGTAGTTATAGATTCCGATGCTTCACTTCAGATTTACTGTATCCCTCTGACGTTCTTATTGAGGAAGAAACACAGAAATTGCGTCGGAATTAAATACAAAAGGCACAATCCTGACTTAAGTACAAGAAGACTGACTCTTAATACTGTCTATGTTTTGAACCATTACTGTGACACTAGTTATAGATTCCGATGCTTCACTCCAGGTTTATTGTATCCCTAAAACCTTCTTATTGACGATGAAACACAGAAATTCCATCGGAATTAAATACAAAAGGCACAATGCCGACATGAGTACAAGAAGACTGACTCTTCTTCCTGACTATGTTTTGAACCATTCCTGTGACACTAGTTTTAGATTCTGGTGCTTCACTTGAGGTTTACTGTATCCCTTGGAACTTCTTACAGACGACGAAACACAGAATTTGCATCGGAATTAAATACAAAAGGCACAATACCAACTAAACTACAAGAAGACTGACTCTTCTTACTGATTATGTTTTGAACCATTCCTGTGACACTAGTTATAGATTCCGATGCTTAACTTCTGGATTACTATATCCCTCAGACCGTCTTAGTGACGATGAAACACAGAAATTGCATCTTAATTAAATACAAAAAGCACAATGACGACTTAAGTACAAGAAGACTGACACATCTTACTCTCTATGCTCTGAACCATTCCTGTGACACTAGTTATAGATTCCGATGCTTCATTCCAGGTTTACTGTATCCCTTGGACCTTCTTATTGACGATGAAACACAGAAATTGCATCGGAATTAAATACAAAAGGCACAATGCCGACTAAAGTACAAGAAGTCTGACCCTTCTTACTGTCTATGTTTTGAACCATTCCTGTGACACTAGTTATAGATTCCGATGCTTCACTTCAGGTTTACTGTATGACTTGGACCTTCTTATTCACGATGAAACACAGAAATTGCATCGGAATTAAATAGAAAAGGCACAATGCCGACTTAAGTACAAGAAAACTGACTCTTCTTACTGTCTATAATTTGAACCATTCCTGTGACTCTAGTTGTAGATTCCGATGCTTCACTTCAGGTTTACTGTACCCCTCTGACCTTCTTGATGACGATGAAACACAGAAATTGCATCGGAATTAGATAAAAAAGGCACAATGCCGACTTAAGTACAAGAAGACTGAGTCTTCCTACTGTCTAAGCTTTGAACTATTCCTGTGACACTAGTTATAGATTCCGTTACTTCACTTCAGGTTTACTGTATCCCTCCGATCATCTTATTGACGATGAAACACAGAAATTGCGTCGGAATTAAATACAAAAGGCACAATGCCGACTTAAGTACAAGAAGACTGACTCTTCTTACTGTCTATGTTTTGAACCATTCCTGTGACACTAGTTATAGATTCCGATGCTTCACTCCAGGTTTACTGTATCCCTTGGAACCTCTTATCGACGATGAAACACAGAAATTGCATCGGAATTAAATACAAAAGGCACAATGCCGACTTAAGTACAAGAAGACTGACTCTTCTTACTGACTATTCTTTGAAACATTCCTGTGACACTAGTTATAGATTCCGATGCTTCACTTCAGGTTTACTGTATCCCTTGGACCTTCTTATTGACGGTGAAACTCAGAAATTGCATCGGAATTCAATACAAAAGGCACAATGCCGACTTAAGTACAAGAAGACTGACTCTTCTTACTGTCTATGTTTTGAACCATTCCTGTGACACTAGTTATAGATTCCGATGCTTCACTCCAGGTTTACTGTATCCCTTGGAACCTCTTATTGACAATGAAACACAGAAATTGCATCGGAATTAAATACAATAGGCACAATGCCGACTTAAGTACAAGAAGACTGACTCTCATTACTGTCTATGTTTTGATCCATTACTGAGACACTAGTTATAGATTCCGATGCTTCACTCCAGGTTTATTGTATCCCTTGGACATTCTTATTGACGATGAAACACAGAAATTGCATCGGAATTAACTACAAATGCACAATGCCGACTTAAGTACAAGAAGACTGACTCTTCTTCCTGATTATGTTTTGAACCATTCCTGTGACACTAGTTATAGATTCTGGTACTTCACTTGAGGTTTACTGTATCCCTTGGACCTTCTTATAGACGAAGAAACACAGAAATTGCATCGGAATTAAATTGGAAAATGCACAATGCCGACTTAAGTACAAGAAGACTGACTCTTCTTACTGTCTATGTTTTGAACTATTCCTGTGACACTAATTATAGATTCCGTTGCTTCACTTCAGGTTCACTGTATCCCTCTGATCATCTTATTGACGATGAAACACAGAAAATGCGTCGGAATTAAATACAAAAGGCACAATGCCGACTTAAATACAAGAAGACTGACTCTTCTTACTGACTATGTTTTGAACCATTCCTGTGACACTAGTTATAGATTCTGATGCTTCACTTGAGGTTTACTGTGTCCCTTGGAACTTTTTATAGAGGATGACACAGAAATTGCATCGGAATTAAATAGAAAATTCACAATGCCGACATAAGTACAAGAAAACTGACTCTTCTTACTGTATATGTTTTGAACCATTTCTGTGACACTAGTTATAGATTCCGATGCTTCACTTCAGGTTTACTGTATCCATCTGACCTTCTTATTGGCGATGAAACACAGAAATTGCATCGGATTTAAATACACAAGGCACAATGCCGACTTAAGTACAAGAAGACTGACACTTCTTACTGTCTATGTTTTGAACCATTCCTGTGACACTAGTTATAGATTCCGATGCTTCATTCCAGGTTTACTGTATCCCTTGGACCCTCTTATTGACGATGAAACACTGAAATTTCACCGGAATTATATACAAAAAGCACAATGCCGACTTAAGTACAAGAAGACTGACCCTTCTTACTGTCTATCTTTTGAACCATTCCTGTGTCACTAGTTATGGATTCCCATGCTTCCCTTCAGGTTTTCTCTATCCCACTGACGTTCTTACTGACGAATAAAAACACACAAATTGCATCGGATTAAATACAATAGGCACAATGCCGACTTAAGTACAAGACGACTGACTCTCCGTACTGTCTATGTTTTGAACCATTCCTGTGACACTAGTTATAGATTCCGATGCTTCATTCCAGGTTTACTGTATCCCTTGGACCCTCTTATTGACGATGAGCCATAGAAATTGCATCGGAATTAAATACAAAAGGCACAATGCCGACTTAAGTACAAGAAGACTGACATTTCTTACTGTCTATGTTTTGAACCATTCCTGTGACACTAGTTGTAGATTCCGATGCTTCACTTCAAGTTTACTGTATCCCTTGGACCTTCTTATTGACGATGAAACACAGAAATTGCATCGGAATTAAATTTAAAAGGCACAATACCAACATAACTACAAGAAGACTGACTCTTCTTACTGACTATGTTTTGAACCATTCCAGTGACACTAGTTATAGATTCCGACGCTTAACTTCTGGATTACTGTATCCCTCTGACCGTCCTAGTGCCGATGAAACACAGAAATTGCATCAGAATTAAATACAAAAAGCACAATGCCGACTTAACTACAAGAAGACTGACTCTTCTTACTGTCTATGCTTTGAACCATTCCTGTGACACTAGTTATAGATTCCGATGCTTCACTTCAGGTTTACTGTATCCCTTGGACCTTCATATTGACGATGAAACACAGAAATTGCATCGTAATTAAATAGAAAGGCACAATGCCGACTTAAGTACAAGAAAAATGACTTTTTGTTACTGTCTATGATTTGAACCATTCCTGTGACACTAGTTATAGGTTCCGATGCTTCACTTCAGGTTTACTGTACCCCTCTGACCATCTTATTGACGATGAAACACAGAAATTGCATCGGAATTAGATACAAAAGGCACAATGCCGACTTAAGTACAAGAAGACTGACTCTTCCTACTGTCTATGCTTTGAGCTATTCCTGTGACACTAGTTATAGATTCCGTTGCTTCACTTCAGGTTTACTGTATCCCTCCGATGATCTTATTGACGATGAAACACAGAAATTGCGTCGGAATTAAATACAAAAGCCACAATGCCGACTTAAGTACAAGAAGACTGACCCTTCTTCCTATCTATCTTTTGAACCATTCCTGTGACACTAGTTATGGATTCCCATGCTTCCTTTCAGGTTTTCTGTATCCCACTGACCTTCTTATTGACGTATAAACACAGAAATTGCATCGGAATTAAATACAATATGAACAATGCCCACTTAAGTACAAGAAGACTGACTCTTCTTACTGACTATTTTTTGATCCATTCCGGTGACAGTAGTTATAGATTCCGATGCTTCACTTCAGGTTTACTGTATCCCTTGGACCTTCTTATTTACGATGAAACTCAGAAATTGCGTCGGAATTCAATACAAAAGGCACAATGCCGACTTAAGTACAAGAAGACTGACTCTTCTTACTGTCTATGTTTTGAACCATTCCGGTGCCACTAGTTATAGATTCCGATGCTTCACTCCAGGTTTACTGTATCCCTTGGACCTTCTTATTGACGATGAAACACAGAAATTGCATCGGAATTAAACACAAAGGGCACAATGCCGACTTAAGTACATGAAGACTGACTCTTTTACTGTCTATGTTTTGAACCATTCCTGTGACACTAGTTATAGATTCCGATGCTTTACTTCAGGTTTACTGTATCCTTCTGACCTTCTTATTGACCTTGAAACCCAGATATTGCATCGGAATTTAATACAAAAGGCCCCATACCGACTTAAGTACAAGAAGACTGACTCTTCTTACTGTCTATGTTTTGAACCATTCCTGTGACACTAGTTATATATTCCGATGCTTCACGTCAGGTTTACTGTATCCCTTGGACCTTCTTATTGACGATGAAACACAGAAATTGCATCGGAATTAAATACAAAAGGCACAAAGCCGACTTAAGTACAAGAAGACGGACTCTTCCTACTGTCAATGTTTTGAACCATTCCTGTGACACTAGTTATCGATTCCGATGCTTCACTTCAGGTTTACTGTATCCCTTTGACCTTCTTATTGACAATGAAACACAGAAATTGCATCGGAATCAAATAGAAAAGGCACAATAACGAATGACTCTTCTTACTGTCTATGTTTTGAACCACTCCTGTGACACTAGTTATAGATTCCAACTCTTTACTTCAAGTTTACTGTATCCCTTGGACCTTCTTATTGACAATGAAACACGGATATTGCATCGGAATTAAATACAAAAGGCCCCATACCGACTTAAGTACAAGAAGACTGACTCTTCTTACTGTCTATGTTTTGAACCATTCCTGTGACACTAGTTATAGATTCCGATGCTTTACTTCAGGTTTACTGTATCCTTCTGACCTTCTTATTGACGATGAAACACAGAAATTGCATCGGAATTAAACACAAAGGGCACAATGCCGACTTAAGTACATGAAGACGGACTCTTCTTACTGTCTATGTTTTGAACCATTCCTGTGACACAAGTTATAGATTCCGATGCTTCACTTCAAGTTTACTGTATCCCTCTGACCTTCTTATTGACGATGAAACACAGAAATTGCATCGTAATTAAATACAAAAGGCACAATGACGACTTATGTACAGGAAGACTGACTCTTCTTACTGACTAAGTTTTGAACCATTCCCGTGACACTAGTTATAGATTCCGATGCTTCACTTCGGGTTTACTGTATCCCTTGGACCTTCTTATTGACGATGAAACACAGAAATTGCATCGTAATTAAATACAAAAGTCACAAAGTTGACTTAAGTACAAGAAGACTGACTCCTCTTACTGACTGTGTTTTGTACCATTCCTGTGACACTAGTTATAGATTCCGATGCTTCACCTCAGGTTTACTGTATCCCTTGGACCTTCTTATTGACGATGAAACACAGAAATTGCATCGGAATTAAATACAAAAGGCACAATGCCGACTTAAGTACAAGAAGACTGACACTTCTTACTAACTATGTTTTGAACCATTCCTTTGACACTAGTTATAGATCCCGATGCTTCACTTCAGGTTTACTGTAACCCTCTGACCTTCTTATTGACGAGGAAAAACAGAGATTGCATCGGAATGAAATAGAAAAGCAACAATGCTGACTTAAGTACAAGAAGACTGACTCTTCTTACTGGCTATGTCTTGAACCATTCCTCTGACACTAGTTATAGATTGCGATGCTTCACTTCAGGTTTACTGTATCCCTCTGACTTTCTTATTGACGATGAAACGCAGAAATGGCATCGGAATTAAAATGAAAAGGCACAGTGCCGACTTAAGTACAAGAATACTGACTCTTCCTACAGTCTATGTTTTGAACCATTCCTGTGACACTAGTTATAGATTCCGATGCTTCACTCTAGGTTTACTGTATCCCTTGGACCTTCTTATTGACGATGAAACACAGAAATTGCATAGGAATTAAATACAAAATGCACAATGCCGACTTAAGTACATGAAGACTGACATTTCTTACTGACTATGCTTTGAACCATTCCTGTGCCACTAGTTGTAGATTCCGATGATTCACTTCAGGTTTACTGTATCCTTTGGACCTTCTTATTGACGATGAAACACAGAAATTGCATCGGAATTAAATAGAAAAGGCACAATGCTGACTTAAGTACAAAAAGACTGACTCTTCCTACTATCTATGTTTTGAACCATTCCTGTGGCACTAGTTATAGATTCCGATGCTTCACTGCAGGTTTACTGTATCCCTCTGCCCATCTAATTGGCGATGAAACACAGAAATTGCATCTGAATTAAATACAAAAGGCACATTGCCTACTTATGTACGAGAAGACTGACTCTACTTCTGTCTATGTTTTGAACCATTCCTCTGACACTAGTTATAGATTCCGATGCTTCACTCCAGGTTTACTGTATCCCATGGACCTTCGTATTGACGATGAAACACAGAAATAGCATCGGAATTAAATACAAATGGCACAATGCCGACTTAAGTGCAAGAGGATTGACTCTTCATACTGTCTATGTTTAAAACCATTCCAGTGACACTAGTTATAGATTCCGATGCTTCACTCCAGGTTTACTGTATCCCTTGGACCTTCCAATTGACGATGAAACACAGAAATTGCATCGGAATTAAATACAAAAGGGACAATGCCGACTTAAGGACAAGAAGACTGACTCTTCTTACTGACTATGTTTAGAACCATTCCTGTGACACAAGTTATAGATTCCGATGCTTCACTTCAGATTTACTGTATCCCTCGGATCTTCTAATTGACGATGAAACACCGAAATTGCATCGGAATCAAATACAAAAGGCACAATGCCGACTTAAGTATAAGACGATGACTCTTTTACTGTCTATGCTTTGAACCATTTCTGTGACACTAGTTATAGATTCCGATGCTTCACTTCGAGCTTACTGTATCCTTCTGACCTCGTTATTGACGTTGAAACACAGAAATGGCATCGGAAAAAAATATAAAAGGCACAATGCCGACGTAAGTACTAGAAGACTGACTCTTCTTACTGACTATGTTTTGAACCATTCCTGTGACACTAGTTATAGATTCCGATGCTTCACTTCAGGTTTACTGTATCCCTCTGACCTTCTTATTGACGATGAAACACGAAAATGGCATCGGAATTAAATAGAAAAGGCATAATGAAGACTTAAGTACAAGAAGACTGACTCTTCTTACTGTCTATGTTTTGAACCATTCCTGTGACACTAGTTATAGATTCCGATGCTTCACTTCACGTTTACTGTATCCCTTGGACCTTCTTATTGACGATGAAACACAGAAATTGCATCGTAATTAAACACAAAAGGCACAATGTTCACTTAAGTACAAGAAGACTGACTCCTCTTACTGACTGTGTTTTGAACCATTCCTGTGACACTAGTTATAGATTCCGATGCTTCACTTCAGGTTTACTGTATCCCTTGGACCTTCTAATTGACGATGAAACACAGAGATTGCATCGGAATTAAATAGAAAAGGCACAATGCCGACTGAAGTACAAGAAGACTGACCCTTCTTGCTAACTATGTTTTGTACCATTCCTGTGACACTAGTTATAGATCCCGATGCTTCACTTCAGGTTTACTGTATCCCTCTGACCTTCTTATTGACGAGGAAACACAGAGATTGCATCGGAATTAAATACAAAAGGCACAATGCGACCTAAGTACAAGAAGACTGACTCTTCTTACTGTCTATGTTTTGAACCATTCCTGTGACAGTAGTTATAGATTCCGATGCTTCACTTCAGATTTACTGTATCCCTCTGACGTTCTTATTGAGGAAGAAACACAGAAATTCCATCGGAATTAAATACAAAAGGCACAAGGCCGACATGAGTACAAGAAGACTGACTCTTCTTCCTGACTATGTTTTGAACCATTCCTGTGACACTAGTTTTAGATTCTGGTGCTTCACTTGAGGTTTACTGTATCCCTTGGAACTTCTTACAGACGACGAAACACAGAAATTGCATCGGAATTAAATACAAAAGGCACAATACCAACTAAACTACAAGAAGACTGACTCTTCTTACTGATTATGTTTTGAACCATTCCTGTGACACTAGTTATAGATTCCGATGCTTAACTTCTGGATTACTGTATCGCTCAGACCGTCTTAGTGACGATGAAACACAGAAATTGCATCTTAATTAAATACAAAAAGCACAATGCCGACTTAAGTACAAGAAGACTGACTCTTCTTACTGTCTATGTTTTGAACCATTCCTGTGACACTAGTTATAGATTCCGTTACTTCACTTCAGGTTTACTGTATCCCTCCGATCATCTTATTGACGATGAAACACAGAAATTGCGTCGGAATTAAATACAAAAGGCACAATGCCGACTTAAGTACAAGAAGACTGACTCTTCTTACTGTCTATGTTTTGAACCATTCCTGTGACACTAGTTATAGATTCCGATGCTTCACTCCAGGTTTACTGTATCCCTTGGAACCTCTTATCGACGATGAAACACAGAAATTGCATCGGAATTAAATACAAAAGGCACAATGCCGACTTAAGTACAAGAAGACTGACTCTTCTTACTGACTATTTTTTGAAACATTCCTGTGACACTAGTTATAGATTCCGATGCTTCACTTCAGGTTTACTGTATCCCTTGGACCTTCTTATTGACGGTGAAACTCAGAAATTGCATCGGAATTCAATACAAAAGGCACAATGCCGACTTAAGTACAAGAAGACTGACTCTTCTTACTGTCTATGTTTTGAACCATTCCTGTGACACTAGTTATAGATTCCGATGCTTCACTCCAGGTTTACTGTATCCCTTGGAACCTCTTATTGACAATGAAACACAGAAATTGCATCGGAATTAAATACAAGAGGCACAATGCCGACTTTAGTACAAGAAGACTGACTCTTCCTATTGTCTATGATTTGAACCATTCCTGTGACACTAGTTTTAGATTCCGATGCTTCACTTCGGGTTTACAGTATCCCTCGGCCCTTCTTATGGACGACGAAAAGCAGAAGTTACATCGGAATTAAATACAAAAGGCACAACGCCGACTTAAGTACAAGAAGACTGACTCTACTTACTGACTATGTTTTGAACCATTCCTGTGACACTAGTTATAGATTCTGATGCTTCACTTCAGGTTTACTGTATCCCTTGGACCTTCTTTTTTCGATGAAACACAGAAATTGCATCGAATTTAAATACAAAAGGCACAATGCCGACTTAAGTACAAGAATACTGACTCATTTACTGTCTATGTTTTGAACCATTCCTGTGGCACTAGTTATAGATTCCGATGCTTCACTCCAGGTTTACTGTATCCCTTGGACCTTCTTATTGACTATGAAACACAGAAATTGCATCGGAATAAAATACAAAAGGCACAATGCCGACTTAGGTATAAGAAGACTGACTCTTCTTACTGACTAATTTTTGAACCATTCCTGTGACACTAGTTATAGATTCCGATGCTTCACTTCAGGTTTACTGTATCCCTCTGTCCTTCTTATTGACGATAAAACACAGAAATTGCGTCGGAATTAAATACAAAAGGCACAATGCGACCTAAGTACAAGAAGACTGACTCTTCTTACTGTCTATGTTTTGAACCATTCCTGTGACAGTAGTTATAGATTCCGATGCTTCACTTCAGATTTACTGTATCCCTCTGACGTTCTTATTGAGGAAGAAACACAGAAATTGCGTCGGAATTAAATACAAAAGGCACAATCCTGACTTAAGTACAAGAAGACTGACTCTTAATACTGTCGATGTTTTGAACCATTACTGTGACACTAGTTATAGATTCCGATGCTTCACTCCAGGTTTATTGTATCCCTAAAACCTTCTTATTGACGATGAAACACAGAAATTCCATCGGAATTAAATACAAAAGGCACAATGCCGACATGAGTACAAGAAGACTGACTCTTCTTCCTGACTATGTTTTGAACCATTCCTGTGACACTAGTTTTAGATTCTGGTGCTTCACTTGAGGTTTACTGTATCCCTTGGAACTTCTTACAGACGACGAAACACAGAATTTGCATCGGAATTAAATACAAAAGGCACAATACCAACTAAACTACAAGAAGACTGACTCTTCTTACTGATTATGTTTTGAACCATTCCTGTGACACTAGTTATAGATTCCGATGCTTAACTTCTGGATTACTGTATCCCTCAGACCGTCTTAGTGACGATGAAACACAGAAATTGCATCTTGATTAAATACAAAAAGCACAATGACGACTTAAGTACAAGAAGACTGACACATCTTACTCTCTATGCTCTGAACCATTCCTGTGACACTAGTTATAGATTCCGATGCTTCATTCCAGGTTTACTGTATCCCTTGGACCTTCTTATTGACGATGAAACACAGAAATTGCATCGGAATTAAATACAAAAGGCACAATGCCGACTAAAGTACAAGAAGTCTGACCCTTCTTACTGTCTATGTTTTGAACCATTCCTGTGACACTAGTTATAGATTCCGATGCTTCACTTCAGGTTTACTGTATGACTTGGACCTTCTTATTGACGATGAAACACAGAAATTGCATCGGAATTAAATAGAAAAGGCACAATGCCGACTTAAGTACAAGAAAACTGACTCTTCTTACTGTCTATAATTTGAACCATTCCTGTGACTCTAGTTGTAGATTCCGATGCTTCACTTCAGGTTTACTGTACCCCTCTGACCTTCTTGATGACGATGAAACACAGAAATTGCATCGGAATTAGATAAAAAAGGCACAATGTTGACTTAAGTACAAGAAGACTGAGTCTTCCTACTGTCTAAGCTTTGAACTATTCCTGTGACACTAGTTATAGATTCCGTTACTTCACTTCAGGTTTACTGTATCCCTCCGATCATCTTATTGACGATGAAACACAGAAATTGCGTCGGAATTAAATACAAAAGGCACAATGCCGACTTAAGTACAAGAAGACTGACTCTTCTTACTGTCTATGTTTTGAACCATTCCTGTGACACTAGTTATAGATTCCGATGCTTCACTCCAGGTTTACTGTATCCCTTGGAACCTCTTATCGACGATGAAACACAGAAATTGCATCGGAATTAAATACAAAAGGCACAATGCCGACTTAAGTACAAGGAGACTGACTCTTCTTACTGACTATTCTTTGAAACATTCCTGTGACACTAGTTATAGATTCCAAAGCTTCACTTCAGGT
The DNA here is from genome assembly GCF_023864345.2 of Schistocerca serialis cubense. Classification (NCBI taxonomy): domain Eukaryota; kingdom Metazoa; phylum Arthropoda; class Insecta; order Orthoptera; family Acrididae; genus Schistocerca; species Schistocerca serialis. Next base: position 835,852,639 of record NC_064642.1, on the reverse strand, counting down.
TTACTGTATCCCTTGGACCTTCTTATTGACGGTGAAACTCAGAAATTGCATCGGAATTCAATACAAAAGGCACAATGCCGACTTAAGTACAAGAAGACTGACTCTTCTTACTGTCTATGTTTTGAACCAATCCTGTGACACTAGTTATAGATTCCGATGCTTCACTCCAGGTTTACTGTATCCCTTGGAACCTCTTATTGACAATGAAACACAGAAATTGCATCGGAATTAAATACAATAGGCACAATGCCGACTTAAGTACAAGAAGACTGACTCTCATTACTGTCTATGTTTTGATCCATTACTGAGACACTAGTTATAGATTCCGATGCTTCACTCCAGGTTTATTGTATCCCTTGGACATTCTTATTGACGATGAAACACAGAAATTGCATCGGAATTAACTACAAATGCACAATGCCGACTTAAGTACAAGAAGACTGACTCTTCTTCCTGATTATGTTTTGAACCATTCCTGTGACACTAGTTATAGATTCTGGTACTTCACTTGAGGTTTACTGTATCCCTTGGACCTTCTTATAGACGAAGAAACACAGAAATTGCATCGGAATTAAATTGGAAAATGCACAATGCCGACTTAAGTACAAGAAGACTGACACTTCTTACTGTCTATGTTTTGAACCATTCCTGTGACACTAGTTATAGATTCCGATGCTTCACTTCACATTTACTGTATCCCTTGGACCTCCTAATTGACGATGAAACACAGAAATTGCATCGGAATTAAATACAAAAAGCACCATACCAACTTAACTACAAGAAGACTGACTCTTTCTACTGTCTATGTTTTGAACTATTCCTGTGACACTAATTATAGATTCCGTTGCTTCACTTCAGGTTCACTGTATCCCTCTGATCATCTTATTGACGATGAAACACAGAAAATGCGTCGGAATTAAATACAAAAAGCACAATGCCGACTTAAATACAAGAAGACTGACTCTTCTTACTGACTATGTTTTGAACCATTCCTGTGACACTAGTTATAGATTCTGATGCTTCACTTGAGGTTTACTGTGTCCCTTGGAACTTTTTATAGAGGATGACACAGAAATTGCATCGGAATTAAATAGAAAATTCACAATGCCGACATAAGTACAAGAAAACTGACTCTTCTTACTGTATATGTTTTGAACCATTTCTGTGACACTAGTTATAGATTCCGATGCTTCACTTCAGGTTTACTGTATCCATCTGACCTTCTTATTGGCGATGAAACACAGAAATTGCATCGGATTTAAATACACAAGGCACAATGCCGACTTAAGTACAAGAAGACTGACACTTCTTACTGTCTATGTTTTGAACCATTCCTGTGACACTAGTTATAGATTCCGATGCTTCACTTCTGGTGTACTGTATCCCTTGGACCTTCTTATTGACGATGAAACACTGAAATTTCACCGGAATTATATACAAAAAGCACAATGCCGACTTAAGTACAAGAAGACTGACCCTTCTTACTGTCTATCTTTTGAACCATTCCTGTGTCACTAGTTATGGATTCCCATGCTTCCCTTCAGGTTTTCTCTATCCCACTGACGTTCTTACTGACGAATAAAAACACACAAATTGCATCGGATTAAATACAATAGGCACAATGCCGACTTAAGTACAAGACGACTGACTATCCGTACTGTCTATGTTTTGAACCATTCCTGTGACACTAGTTATAGATTCCGATGCTTCATTCCAGGTTTACTGTATCCCTTGGACCCTCTTATTGACGATGAACCATAGAAATTGCATCGGAATTAAATACAAAAGGCACAATGCCGACTTAAGTACAAGAAGACTGACATTTCTTACTGTCTATGTTTTGAACCATTCCTGTGACACTAGTTGTAGATTCCGATGCTTCACTTCAAGTTTACTGTATCCCTTGGACCTTCTTATTGACGATGAAACACAGAAATTGCATCGGAATTAAATTTAAAAGGCACAATACCAACATAACTACAAGAAGACTGACTCTTCTTACTGACTATGTTTTGAACCATTCCAGTGACACTAGTTATAGATTCCGACGCTTAACTTCTGGATTACTGTATCCCTCTGACCGTCCTAGTGCCGATGAAACACAGAAATTGCATCAGAATTAAATACAAAAAGCACAATGCCGACTTAACTACAAGAAGACTGACTCTTCTTACTGTCTATGCTTTGAACCATTCCTGTGACACTAGTTATAGATTCCGATGCTTCACTTCAGGTTTACTGTATCCCTTGGACCTTCATATTGACGATGAAACACAGAAATTGCATCGTAATTAAATAGAAAGGCACAATGCCGACTTAAGTACAAGAAAAATGACTTTTTGTTACTGTCTATGATTTGAACCATTCCTGTGACACTAGTTATAGGTTCCGATGCTTCACTTCAGGTTTACTGTACCCCTCTGACCATCTTATTGACGATGAAACACAGAAATTGCATCGGAATTAGATACAAAAGGCACAATGCCGACTTAAGTACAAGAAGACTGACTCTTCCTACTGTCTATGCTTTGAGCTATTCCTGTGACACTAGTTATAGATTCCGTTGCTTCACTTCAGGTTTACTGTATCCCTCCGATGATCTTATTGACGATGAAACACAGAAATTGCGTCGGAATTAAATACAAAAGCCACAATGCCGACTTAAGTACAAGAAGACTGACCCTTCTTCCTATCTATCTTTTGAACCATTCCTGTGACACTAGTTATGGATTCCCATGCTTCCTTTCAGGTTTTCTGTATCCCACTGACCTTCTTATTGACGTATAAACACAGAAATTGCATCGGAATTAAATACAATATGAACAATGCCCACTTAAGTACAAGAAGACTGACTCTTCTTACTGACTATTTTTTGATCCATTCCGGTGACAGTAGTTATAGATTCCGATGCTTCACTTCAGGTTTACTGTATCCCTTGGACCTTCTTATTTACGATGAAACTCAGAAATTGCGTCGGAATTCAATACAAAAGGCACAATGCCGACTTAAGTACAAGAAGACTGACTCTTCTTACTGTCTATGTTTTGAACCATTCCGGTGCCACTAGTTATAGATTCCGATGCTTCACTCCAGGTTTACTGTATCCCTTGGACCTTCTTATTGACGATGAAACACAGAAATTGCATCGGAATTAAACACAAAGGGCACAATGCCGACTTAAGTACATGAAGACTGACTCTTTTACTGTCTATGTTTTGAACCATTCCTGTGACACTAGTTATAGATTCCGATGCTTTACTTCAGGTTTACTGTATCCTTCTGACCTTCTTATTGACCTTGAAACCCAGATATTGCATCGGAATTTAATACAAAAGGCCCCATACCGACTTAAGTACAAGAAGACTGACTCTTCTTACTGTCTATGTTTTGAACCATTCCTGTGACACTAGTTATATATTCCGATGCTTCACGTCAGGTTTACTGTATCCCTTGGACCTTCTTATTGACGATGAAACACAGAAATTGCATCGGAATTAAATACAAAAGGCACAAAGCCGACTTAAGTACAAGAAGACGGACTCTTCCTACTGTCAATGTTTTGAACCATTCCTGTGACATTAGTTATCGATTCCGATGCTTCACTTCAGGTTTACTGTATCCCTTTGACCTTCTTATTGACAATGAAACACAGAAATTGCATCGGAATCAAATAGAAAAGGCACAATAACGAATGACTCTTCTTACTGTCTATGTTTTGAACCACTCCTGTGACACTAGTTATAGATTCCAACTCTTTACTTCAAGTTTACTGTATCCCTTGGACCTTCTTATTGACAATGAAACACGGATATTGCATCGGAATTAAATACAAAAGGCCCCATACCGACTTAAGTACAAGAAGACTGACTCTTCTTACTGTCTATGTTTTGAACCATTCCTGTGACACTAGTTATAGATTCCGATGCTTTACTTCAGGTTTACTGTATCCTTCTGACCTTCTTATTGACGATGAAACACAGAAATTGCATCGGAATTAAACACAAAGGGCACAATGCCGACTTAAGTACATGAAGACGGACTCTTCTTACTGTCTATGTTTTGAACCATTCCTGTGACACAAGTTATAGATTCCGATGCTTCACTTCAAGTTTACTGTATCCCTCTGACCTTCTTATTGACGATGAAACACAGAAATTGCATCGTAATTAAATACAAAAGGCACAATGACGACTTATGTACAGGAAGACTGACTCTTCTTACTGACTAAGTTTTGAACCATTCCCGTGACACTAGTTATAGATTCCGATGCTTCACTTCGGGTTTACTGTATCCCTTGGACCTTCTTATTGACGATGAAACACAGAAATTGCATCGTAATTAAATACAAAAGTCACAAAGTTGACTTAAGTACAAGAAGACTGACTCCTCTTACTGACTGTGTTTTGTACCATTCCTGTGACACTAGTTATAGATTCCGATGCTTCACCTCAGGTTTACTGTATCCCTTGGACCTTCTTATTGACGATGAAACACAGAAATTGCATCGGAATTAAATACAAAAGGCACAATGCCGACTTAAGTACAAGAAGACTGACACTTCTTACTAACTATGTTTTGAACCATTCCTGTGACACTAGTTATAGATCCCGATGCTTCACTTCAGGTTTACTGTAACCCTCTGACCTTCTTATTGACGAGGAAAAACTGAGATTGCATCGGAATGAAATAGAAAAGCAACAATGCTGACTTAAGTACAAGAAGACTGACTCTTCTTACTGGCTATGTCTTGAACCATTCCTCTGACACTAGTTATAGATTGCGATGCTTCACTTCAGGTTTACTGTATCCCTCTGACTTTCTTATTGACGATGAAACGCAGAAATGGCATCGGAATTAAAATGAAAAGGCACAGTGCCGACTTAAGTACAAGAATACTGACTCTTCCTACAGTCTATGTTTTGAACCATTCCTGTGACACTAGTTATAGATTCCGATGCTTCACTCTAGGTTTACTGTATCCCTTGGACCTTCTTATTGACGATGAAACACAGAAATTGCATAGGAATTAAATACAAAATGCACAATGCCGACTTAAGTACATGAAGACTGACATTTCTTACTGACTATGCTTTGAACCATTCCTGTGCCACTAGTTGTAGATTCCGATGATTCACTTCAGGTTTACTGTATCCTTTGGACCTTCTTATTGACGATGAAACACAGAAATTGCATCGGAATTAAATAGAAAAGGCACAATGCTGACTTAAGTACAAAAAGACTGACTCTTCCTACTATCTATGTTTTGAACCATTCCTGTGGCACTAGTTATAGATTCCGATGCTTCACTGCAGGTTTACTGTATCCCTCTGCCCTTCTAATTGGCGATGAAACACAGAAATTGCATCTGAATTAAATACAAAAGGCACATTGCCTACTTATGTACGAGAAGACTGACTCTACTTCTGTCTATGTTTTGAACCATTCCTCTGACACTAGTTATAGATTCCGATGCTTCACTCCAGGTTTACTGTATCCCATGGACCTTCGTATTGACGATGAAACACAGAAATAGCATCGGAATTAAATACAAATGGCACAATGCCGACTTAAGTGCAAGAGGACTGACTCTTCATACTGTCTATGTTTAAAACCATTCCAGTGACACTAGTTATAGATTCCGATGCTTCACTCCAGGTTTACTGTATCCCTTGGACCTTCCAATTGACGATGAAACACAGAAATTGCATCGGAATTAAATACAAAAGGGACAATGCCGACTTAAGGACAAGAAGACTGACTCTTCTTACTGACTATGTTTAGAACCATTCCTGTGACACAAGTTATAGATTCCGATGCTTCACTTCAGATTTACTGTATCCCTCGGATCTTCTAATTGACGATGAAACACCGAAATTGCATCGGAATCAAATACAAAAGGCACAATGCCGACTTAAGTATAAGACGATGACTCTTTTACTGTCTATGCTTTGAACCATTTCTGTGACACTAGTTATAGATTCCGATGCTTCACTTCGAGCTTACTGTATCCTTCTGACCTCGTTATTGACGTTGAAACACAGAAATGGCTTCGGAAAAAAATATAAAAGGCACAATGCCGACGTAAGTACTAGAAGACTGACTCTTCTTACTGACTATGTTTTGAACCATTCCTGTGACACTAGTTATAGATTCCGATGCTTCACTTCAGGTTTACTGTATCCCTCTGACCTTCTTATTGACGATGAAACACGAAAATGGCATCGGAATTAAATAGAAAAGGCATAATGAAGACTTAAGTACAAGAAGACTGACTCTTCTTACTGTCTATGTTTTGAACCATTCCTGTGACACTAGTTATAGATTCCGATGCTTCACTTCACGTTTACTGTATCCCTTGGACCTTCTTATTGACGATGAAACACAGAAATTGCATCGTAATTAAACACAAAAGGCACAATGTTCACTTAAGTACAAGAAGACTGACTCCTCTTACTGACTGTGTTTTGAACCATTCCTGTGACACTAGTTATAGATTCCGATGCTTCACTTCAGGTTTACTGTATCCCTTGGACCTTCTAATTGACGATGAAACACAGAAATTGCATCGGAATTAAATAGAAAAGGCACAATGCCGACTGAAGTACAAGAAGACTGACCCTTCTTGCTAACTATGTTTTGTACCATTCCTGTGACACTAGTTATAGATCCCGATGCTTCACTTCAGGTTTACTGTATCCCTCTGACCTTCTTATTGACGAGGAAACACAGAGATTGCATCGGAATTAAATACAAAAGGCACAATGCGACCTAAGTACAAGAAGACTGACTCTTCTTACTGTCTATGTTTTGAACCATTCCTGTGACAGTAGTTATAGATTCCGATGCTTCACTTCAGATTTACTGTATCCCTCTGACGTTCTTATTGAGGAAGAAACACAGAAATTCCATCGGAATTAAATACAAAAGGCACAAGGCCGACATGAGTACAAGAAGACTGACTCTTCTTCCTGACTATGTTTTGAACCATTCCTGTGACACTAGTTTTAGATTCTGGTGCTTCACTTGAGGTTTACTGTATCCCTTGGAACTTCTTACAGACGACGAAACACAGAAATTGCATCGGAATTAAATACAAAAGGCACAATACCAACTAAACTACAAGAAGACTGACTCTTCTTACTGATTATGTTTTGAACCATTCCTGTGACACTAGTTATAGATTCCGATGCTTAACTTCTGGATTACTGTATCGCTCAGACCGTCTTAGTGACGATGAAACACAGAAATTGCATCTTAATTAAATACAAAAAGCACAATGCCGACTTAAGTACAAGAAGACTGACTCTTCTTACTGTCTATGTTTTGAACCATTCCTGTGACACTAGTTATAGATTCCGTTACTTCACTTCAGGTTTACTGTATCCCTCCGATCATCTTATTGACGATGAAACACAGAAATTGCGTCGGAATTAAATACAAAAGGCACAATGCCGACTTAAGTACAAGAAGACTGACTCTTCTTACTGTCTATGTTTTGAACCATTCCTGTGACACTAGTTATAGATTCCGATGCTTCACTCCAGGTTTACTGTATCCCTTGGAACCTCTTATCGACGATGAAACACAGAAATTGCATCGGAATTAAATACAAAAGGCACAATGCCGACTTAAGTACAAGAAGACTGACTCTTCTTACTGACTATTTTTTGAAACATTCCTGTGACACTAGTTATAGATTCCGATGCTTCACTTCAGGTTTACTGTATCCCTTGGACCTTCTTATTGACGGTGAAACTCAGAAATTGCATCGGAATTCAATACAAAAGGCACAATGCCGACTTAAGTACAAGAAGACTGACTCTTCTTACTGTCTATGTTTTGAACCATTCCTGTGACACTAGTTATAGATTCCGATGCTTCACTCCAGGTTTACTGTATCCCTTGGAACCTCTTATTGACAATGAAACACAGAAATTGCATCGGAATTAAATACAATAGGCACAATGCCGACTTAAGTACAAGAAGACTGACTCTCATTACTGTCTATGTTTTGATCCATTACTGAGACACTAGTTATAGATTCCGATGCTTCACTCCAGGTTTATTGTATCCCTTGGACATCCTTATTGACGATGAAACACAGAAATTGCATCGGAATTAACTACAAATGCACAATGCCGACTTAAGTACAAGAAGACTGACTCTTCTTTCTGATTATGTTTTGATCCATTCCTGTGACACTAGTTATAGATTCTGGTACTTCACTTGAGGTTTACTGTATCCCTTGGACCTTCTTATAGACGAAGAAACACAGAAATTGCATCGGAATTAAATAGAAAATGCACAATGCCGACTTAAGTACAAGAAGACTGACACTTCTTACTGTCTATGTTTTGAACCATTCCTGTGACACTAGTTATAGATTCCGATGCTTCACTTCACATTTACTGTATCCCTTGGACCTCCTAATTGACGATGAAACACAGAAATTACATCGGAATTAAATACAAAAAGCACCATACCAACTTAACTACAAGAAGACTGACTCTTTCTACTGTCTATGTTTTGAACTATTCCTGTGACACTAATTATAGATTCCGTTGCTTCACTTCAGGTTTACTGTGTGCCTCTGATCATCTTATTGACGATGAAACACAGAAATTGCGTCGGAATTAAATACAAAAGGCACAATGCCGACTTAAATACAAGAAGACTGACTCTTCTTACTGACTACGTTTTGAACCATTCCTGTGACACTAGTTATAGATTCCGATGCTTCACTTCAGGTTTACTGTACCCCTCTGACCTTCTTATTGACGATGAAACACAGAAATTGCATCGGAATTAGATACAAAAGGCACAATGCCGACTTAAGTACAAGAAGACTGACTCTTCCTACTGTCTATGTTTTGAACTATTCCTGTGACACTAGTTATAGATTCCGTTGCTTCACTTCAGGTTTACTGTATCCCTCTGATCATCTTATTGACGATGAAACACAGAAAATGCGTCGGAATTAAATACAAAAGGCACAATGCCGACTTAAATACAAGAAGACTGACTCTTCTTACTGACTATGTTTTGAACCATTCCTGTGACACTAGTTATAGATTCTGATGCTTCACTTGAGGTTTACTGTGTCCCTTGGAACTTTTTATAGAGGATGACACAGAAATTGCATCGGAATTAAATAGAAAATTCACAATGCCGACATAAGTACAAGAAAACTGACTCTTCTTACTGTATATGTTTTGAACCATTCCTGTGACACTAGTTATAGATTCCGATGCTTCACTTCAGGTTTACTGTATCCATCTGACCTTATTATTGGCGATGAAACACAGAAATTGCATCGGATTTAAATACACAAGGCACAATGCCGACTTAAGTACAAGAAGACTGACACTTCTTACTGTCTATGTTTTGAACCATTCCTGTGACACTAGTTATAGATTCCGATGCTTCACTTCTGGTGTACTGTATCCCTCGGACCTTCTTATTGACGATGAAACACTGAAATTTCACCGGAATTATATACAAAAAGCACAATGCCGACTTAAGTACAAGAAGACTGACCCTTCTTACTGTCTATCTTTTGAACCATTCCTGTGTCACTAGTTATGGATTCCCATGCTTCCCTTCAGGTTTTCTCTATCCCACTGACCTTCTTACTGACGAATAAAAACACACAAATTGCATCGGATTAAATACAATAGGCACAATGCCGACTTAAGTACAAGACGACTGACTCTCCGTACTGTCTATGTTTTGAACCATTCCTGTGACACTAGTTATAGATTCCGATGCTTCATTCCAGGTTTACTGTATCCCTTGGACCCTCTTATTGACGATGAACCATAGAAATTGCATCGGAATTAAATACAAAAGGCACAATGCCGACTTAAGTACAAGAAGACTGACATTTCTTACTGTCTATGTTTTGAACCATTCCTGTGACACTAGTTGTAGATTCCGATGCTTCACTTCAAGTTTACTGTATCCCTCTGACTTTCTTATTGACGATGAAACGCAGAAATGGCATCGGAATTAAAATGAAAAGGCACAGTGCCGACTTAAGTAGAAGAAGACTGACTCTTCTTATTTTCTATGTTTTGACCCATTCCTGTGACAGTAGTTATAGATTCACATGCTTCACTTCAGGTTTACTGTATCCCTTGGACCTTCTTATTGACGATGAAACACAGAAATTGCATCGGAATTAAATACAAAATGCACAATGCCGACTTAAGTACAAGAAGACTGACTCTTCTTACTGACTATTTTTTGAACCATTCCTGTGACAGTAGTTATAGATTCCGATGCTTCACTTCAGGTTTACTGTATCCCTTGGACCTTCTTATTTACGATGAAACTCAGAAATTGCTTCGGAATTCAATCCAAAAGGCACAATGCCGACTTAAGTACATGAAGACTGACATTTCTTACTGACTATGCTTTGAACCATTCCTGTGCCACTAGTTGTAGATTCCGATGATTCACTTCAGGTTTACTGTATCCTTTGGACCTTCTTATTGACGATGTAACACAGAAATTGCATCGGAATTAAATAGAAAAGGCACAATGCTGACTTAAGTACAAAAAGACAGACTCTTCCTACTATCTATGTTTTGAACCATTCCTGTGGCACTAGTTATAGATTCCGATGCTTCACTGCAGGTTTACTGTATCCCTCTGCCCTTCTAATTGGCGATGAAACACAGAAATTGCATCTGAATTAAATACAAAAGGCACATTGCCTACTTATGTACGAGAAGACTGACTCTACTTCTGTCTATGTTTTGAACCATTCCTCTGACACTAGTTATAGATTCCGATGCTTCACTCCAGGTTTACTGTATCCCATGGACCTTCGTATTGACGATGAAACACAGAAATAGCATCGGAATTAAATACAAATGGCACAATGCCGACTTAAGTGCAAGAAGACTGACTCTTCATACTGTCTATGTTTAAAACCATTCCAGTGACACTAGTTATAGATTCCGATGCTTCACTCCAGGTTTACTGTATCCCTTGGACCTTCTAATTGACGATGAAACACAGAAATTGCATCGGAATTAAATACAAAAGGGACAATGCCGACTTAAGGACAAGAAGACTGACTCTTCTTATTGACTATGCTTAGAACCATTCCTGTGACACAAGTTATAGATTCCGATGCTTCACTTCAGGTTTACTGTATCCCTCGGATCTTCTAATTGACGATGAAACACCGAAATTGCATCGGAATCAAATACAAAAGGCACAATGCCGACTTAAGTATAAGACGATGACTCTTTTACTGTCTATGCTTTGAACCATTTCTGTGACACTAGTCATAGATTCCGATGCTTCACTTCGAGCTTACTGTATCCTTCTGACCTCGTTATTGACGTTGAAACACAGAAATGGCATCGGAAAAAAATATAAAAGGCACAATGCCGACGTAAGTACTAGAAGACTGACTCTTCTTACTGACTATGTTTTGAACCATTCCTGTGACACTAGTTATAGATTCCGATGCTTCACTTCAGGTTTACTGTATCCCTCTGACCTTCTTATTGACGATGAAACACGAAAATGGCATCGTAATTAAATAGAAAAGGCATAATGAAGACTTAAGTACAAGAAGACTGACTCTTCTTACTGTCTATGTTTTGAACCATTCCTGTGACACTAGTTATAGATTCCGATGCTTCACTTCACGTTTACTGTATCCCTTGGACCTTCTTATTGACGATGAAACACAGAAATTGCATCGTAATTAAACACAAAAGGCACAATGTTGACTTAAGTACAAGAAGACTGACTCCTCTTACTGACTGTGTTTTGAACAATTCCTGTGACACTAGTTATAGATTCCGATGCTTCACTTCAGGTTTACTGTATCCCTTGGACCTTCTTATTGACGATGAAACACAGAAATTGCATCGGAATTAAATACAAAAGGCACAATGCCGACTGAAGTACAAGAAGACTGACCCTCCTTGCTAACTATGTTTTGTACCATTCCTGTGACACTAGTTATAGATCCCGATGCTTCACTTCAGGTTTACTGTATCCCTCTGACCTTCTTATTGACGAGGAAACACAGAGATTGCATCGGAATTAAATAGAAAAGCAACAATGCCGACTTAAGTACAAGAAGACTGACTCTTCTTACTGGCAATGCCTTGAACCATTCCTCTGACACTAGTTATCGATTGCGATGCTTCACTTCAGGTTTACCGTATCCCTCTGACCTTCTTATTGACGATGAAACACAGAAATTGCATCGGAATTAAAATGAAAAGGCACAATGCCGACTTAAGTACAGGAAGACTGACTCTTCTTATTGTCTATGTCTTGACCCATTCCTGTGACAGTAGTTATAGACTCAGATGCTTCACTTCAGGTTTACTGTTTCCCTTGGACCTTCTTATTGACGATGAAACATAGAAATTGCATCGGAATTAAATACAAAAGGCACAATGCCGACTTAAGTACAAGAATACTGACTCTTCCTACTGTCTATGTTTTGAACCATTCCTGTGACACTAGTTATAGATTCCGATGCTTCACTCTAGGTTTACTGTATCCCTTGGACCTTCTTATTGACGATGAAACACAGAAATTGCATCGGAATTAAATACAAAATGCACAATGCCGACTTAAGTACAAGAAGACTGATCTTTCTTACTGACTATGCTTTGAACCATTCCTGTGACACTAGTTGTGGATACTGATGCTTCACTTCAGGTTTACTGTATCCCTTGGACCTTCTTATTAACGATGAAACACAGAAATTGCATCGGAATTAAATAGAAAAGGCACAATGCCGACTTAAGTACAAAAAGACTGACTCTTCCTACTATCTATGTTTTGAACCATTCCTGTGGCACTAGTTATAGATTCCAATGCTTCACTTCAGGTTTACTGTATCCCTCTGCCCTTCTTATTGACGATGAAACACAGAAATTGCATCGGAATTAAATACAAAAGGCACATTGCGTACTTAAGTACGAGAAGACTGACTCTACTTCTGTCTATGTTTTGAACCATTCCTGTGACACTAGTTATAGATTCCGATGCTTCACTCCAGGTTTACTGTATCCCATGGACCTTCTTATTGACGATGAAGCACAGAAATTGCATCGGAATTAAATAGATAGGCGCAATGAAGACTTAAGTACAAGAAGACTGACTTTTCCTACTGACTATGTTTTGAACCATTCCTGTGACACTAGTTATAGATTCCGATGCTTCGCATCAGGTTTACTGCATCCCTTGGACCTTCGTATTAACGATGAAACACAGAAATTGCATCGGAATTAAATACAAAAGACACAATGCCGACTTAAGTACATAAAGACCGACTCTTCTTATTGACTACGTTTTAAACCATTCCTGTGACACAAAATATAGATTCCGATGCTTCACTTCAGGTTTGCTGTATCCCTTGGACCTTCTTATTAACGATGAAACACAGAAATTGCATCGGCATTAAGTACAAAAGGCACAATGGCGACTTAAGGACAAGAAGACTGACTCTTCTTACTGACTATGTTTTGAACCATTCCTGTGACACTAGTTTTAGATTCCGATGATTCACTTCAGGTGTACTGTATCCCTCTGACCTTTTTATCGACGATGAAACACACAAATTGCAACGGAATTAAATACAAAAGGCACAATGCCGACTTAAGTACAGGAAGACTGACTCTTCTTACTGACTATGTTTTGAACCATTCCTGTGACACTAGTTATGGATTCCGATGCTTCGCTTCTGGTTTACTGCATTCATTGGACCATTTTATTGACGATGAAACACAGAAATTGCATCGGAATTAAATAGAAAAGGCACAATGCCGACTTAAGTACAAGAAAACTGACTCTTCTTACAGCCTATGTTTGAACAATTCCTGTGTCACTAGTTATAGATTCCGAAGCTTCACTCCAGGTTTACTGTATCCCTTGGACCTTCTTATTGACGATGAAACACAGAAATTGCATCGGAATTAAATAGAAAAGGCACAATGCCGACTTAAGTACAAGAAGACTGACTCTTCTTACTGACTATTATTTGAACCATTCCTGTGACACTAGTTATGGTTTCCGATGCTTCACTTCAGGTATACTGTATCCCTTGGACCTTCTTATTGACGATGAAACACAGAAATTGCATCGCAATTAAATACAAAAGGCACAATGCCGACTTAAGTACAAGAAGACGGACTGTTCCTACTCTCTGTGTTTTGAACCATTCCTGTGACACTAACTGTATATTCCGATGCTTCACTTCAGGTTTACTGTATCCCTCTGACCTTCTTATTGACGACGAAACACAGAAATAGCATCGGAATTAAATACAAAAGGCACAATGCCGACTTAAGTACAAGAAGACTGAATCTTCTTACCATCTGTGTTTTGAGCCATACCTGTAACACTAGTTATAGATTACGATGCTTCAATTCAGGTTTACTGTATCCCTTTGACCTTATTGCCGATGAAACACAGAAATTGCATCGTAATTAAATACAAAAGGCACAATGCCGACTTAAGGACGAGAAAACCGACTCCTCTTACTGACTATGTTTTGAACCATTCCTGTGACACTAGTTGTAGATTCCGATGCTTCACTTTAGGTTTACTGCTTCCTTTGGACCTTCTTATTGACGATGAAACACAGAAATTGCGTCGGAAAAAAATACAAAAGGCACATTGCCGACGTAAGTACAAGAAGACTGACTCTTCTTACTGACTATGTTTTGAACCATTCCTGTACACTAGTTATAGATTCCGATGCTTCACGTCAGGTTTACTGTATCCCTCTGACCCTCTTATTGACGATAAAACACGAAAATGGCATCGGAATTAAATAGAAAAGGCATAATGAAGACTTAAGTACAAGAAGACTGACTCTTCTAACTGTCTATGTTTTGAACCATTCCTGTGACACTAGTTATAGATTCCGATGCTTCACTTCAGGTTTACTGTATCCCTTGGACCTTCTTATTGTTGATGAAACACAGAAATTGCATCGTAATTAAATACAAAAGGCACAATGTTGACTTAAGTACAAGAAGACTGACTCCTCTTACTGACTGTGTTTTGAACCATTCCTGTGACACTAGTTATAGATTCCGATGCTTCACTTCAGGTTTACTGTATCCCTTGGACCTTCTTATTGACGATGAAACACAGAAAT
Source organism: Schistocerca serialis cubense (assembly GCF_023864345.2). Lineage (NCBI taxonomy): Eukaryota > Metazoa > Arthropoda > Insecta > Orthoptera > Acrididae > Schistocerca > Schistocerca serialis. Next base: position 835,837,491 of record NC_064642.1, on the reverse strand, counting down.
TGCATCGGAATTAAATACAAAAGGCACAATGCCGACTTAAGTACAAGAAGACTGACTCTTCTTACTGACTATTTTTTGAACCATTCCTGTGACAGTAGTTATCGATTCCGATGCTTCACTTCAGGTTTACTGTATCCCTTGGACCTTCTTATTTACGATGAAACTCAGAAATTGCATCGGAATTCAATACAAAAGGCACAATGCCGACTTAAGTACAAGAAGACTGACTCTTCTTACTGTCTATGCTTTCAACCATTCCGGTGGCATTAGTTATAGATTCCGATGCTTCACTCCAGGTTTACTGTATCCCTTGGACCTTCTTATTGACGATGAAACACAGAAATTGCATCGGAATTAAATACAAAAGGCACAATGCCGACTTAAGTACATGAAGACCGACTCTTTTACTGTCTATGTTTTGAACCATTCCTGTGACACTAGTTATAGATTCCGATGCTTTACTTCAGGTTTACTGTATCCTTCTGACCTTCTTATTGACCGTGAAACACAGAAATTGCATCGGAATTAAATACAAAAGGCCCATTGCCGACTTAAGTACAAGAAGACTGACTCTTCTTAATGTCTATGTTTTGAACCACTCCTGTGACACTAGTTATACATTCCGATGCTTCACTTCAGGTTTACTGTATCCCTTGGACCTTCTTATTGACGATGAAACACAGAAATTGCATCGGAATTAAATACAAAAGGCACAAAGCCGACTTAAGTACAAGAAGACGGACTCTTCCTACTGTCAATGTTTTGAACCATTCCTGTGACACTAGTTATAGATTCCGATGCTTCACTTCGGGTTTACTGTATCCCTTTGACCTTCTTATTGACGATGAAACACAGAAATTGCATCGGAATCAAATAGAAAAGGCACAATAACGACTCACTCTTCTTACTGTCTATGTTTTGAACCATTCCTGTGACACTAGTTATAGATTCCAATGCTTGACTTCAAGTTTACTGTATCCCTTGGACCTTCTTATTGACAATAAAACACGGAAATTGCATCGGAATTAAATACAAAAGGCACAATGCCGACTTAAGTACAAGATGACTGACTCTTCTTACTGTCTATGTTTTGAACCATTCCTGTGACACTAGTTATAGATTCCGATGCTTCACTTCAGGTTTACTGTATCCCTTGGACCTTCTTATTGACGATGAAACACAGATATTGCATCGTAATTAAATACAAAAGGCACAATGTTGACTTAAGTACAAGAAGACTGACTCCTCTTACTGACTGTGTTTTGAACCATTCCTGTGACACTAGTTATAGATTCCGATGCTTCACTTCAGGTTTACTGTATCCCTTGGACCTTCTTATTGACGATGAAACACAGAAATTGCATCGGAATTAAATACAAAATGCACAATGCCGACTTAAGTACAAGAAGACTGACTCTTCTTACTGACTATTTTTTGAACCATTCCTGTGACAGTAGTTATAGATTCCGATGCTTCACTTCAGGTTTACTGTATCCCTTGGACCTTCTTATTTACGATGAAACTCAGAAATTGCTTCGGAATTCAATCCAAAAGGCACAATGCCGACTTAAGTACAAGAAGACTGACTCTTCTTACTGTCTATGTTTTGAACCATTCCGGTGACATTAGTTATAGATTCCGATGCTTCACTCCAGGTTTACTGTATCCCTTGGACCTTCTTATTGACGTTGAAACACAGAAATTGCATCGGAATTAAATACAAAAGGCACAATGCCGACTAAAGTACATGAAGACTGACTCTTTTACTGTCTATGTTTTGAACCATTCCTGTGACACTAGTTATTGATTCTGATGCTTTGCTTCAGGTTTACTGTATCCTTCTGACCTTCTTATTGACCGTGAAACACAGAAATTGCATCGGAATTAAATACAAAAGGCCCATTGCCGACTTAAGTACAAGAAGACTGACTCTTCTTACTGTCTATGTTTTGAACCATTCCTGTGACACTAGTTAAACATTCCGATGCTTCACTTCAGGTTTACTGTATCCCTTGAACCTTCTTATTGACGATGAAACTCAGAAATTGCATCGGAATTAAATACAAAAGGCACAAAGCCGACTTAAGTACAAGAAGACGGACTCTTCCTACTGTCAATGTTTTGAACCATTCCTGTGACACTAGTTATAGATTCCGATGCTTCACTTCAGGTTTACTGTATCCCTTTGACCTTCTTATTGACGATGAAACACAGAAATTGCATCGGAATCAAATAGAAAAGGCACAATAACGACTCACTCTTCTTACTGTCTATGTTTTGAACCATTCCTGTGACACTAGTTATAGATTCCAATGCTTGACTTCAAGTTTACTGTATCCCTTGGACCTTCTTATTCACAATGAAACACGGAAATTGCATCGGAATTGAATACAAAAGGCACAATGCCGACTTAAGTACAAGATGACTGACTCTTCTTACTGTCTATGTTTTGAACCATTCCTGTGACACTAGTTATAGATTCCGATGCTTCACTTCAAGTTTACTGTATCCCTCTGACCTTCTTATTGACGATGAAACACAGAAATTGCATCGGAATTAAATACAAAAGTCACAATGCCGACTTAAGTGCAAGAAGACTGACTCTTCTTACTGTCTATGTTTAAAACCATTCCAGTGACACTAGTTATATTCCGATGCTTCACTCCAGGTTTACTGTATCACTTGGACCTTCTAATTGACGATGAAACACAGAAATTGCATAGGAAATAAATACAAAAGGGACAATGCCGACTTAAGTACAAGAAGACTGACTCTTCTTCTGTCTATGTTTTGAACCATTCCTGTGACACTAGTTATAGATGGCGTTGCTTCACTTCGAGCTTACTGTATCCTTCTGACCTCGTTATTGACGTTGAAACACAGAAATTGCGTCGGAAAAAAATACAAAAGGCACAATGCCGACGTAAGTACAAGACGACTGACACTTCTTACTGACTATGTTTTGAACCATTCCTGTGACACTAGTTATAGATTCCGATGCTTCACTTCAGGTTTACTGTATCCCTCTGACCGTCTTATTGACGATGAAACACGAAAATGGCATCGGAATTAAATAGAAGAGGTATAATGAAGACTTAAGTACAAGTAGACTGACTCTTCTTACTGTCTATGTTATGAACCATTCCTGTGACACTAGTTATAGATTCCGATGCTTCACTTCAGGTTTACTGTATCCCTTGGACCTTCTTATTGACGATGAAACACAGAAATTGCATCGTAATTAAATACAAAAGGCACAAGGTTGACTTAAGTACAAGAAGACTGATTCCTCTTACTGACTGTGTTTTGAACCATTCCTGTGACACTAGTTATAGATTCCGATGCTTCACTTCAGGTTTACTGTATCCCTTGGACCTTCTTATTAACGATGAAACACAGAAATTGCATCGGAATTAAATACAAAAGGCACAACGCCGACTTAAGTACAAGAAGACTGACCCTTCTTGCTAACGATGTTTTGTACCATTCCTGTGACACTAGTTATAGATCCCGATGCTTCACTTCAGGTTTACTGTATCCCTCTGACCTTCTTATTGACGAGGAAACACAGAGATTTCATCGGAATTAAATAGAAAAGCAACAATGCCGACTTAAGTACAAGAAGACTGACTCTTCTTACTGGCAATGCCTTGAACCATTCCTCTGACACTAGTTATAGATTGCGATGCTTCACGTCAGGTTTACTGCATCCCTGTGGCCTTCTTATTGACGATGAAACATAGAAATTGCATCGGTATTAAATACAAAAGGCACAATGCCGACTTAAGTACAAGAATACTGACTCTTCCTACAGTCTATGTTTTGAACCATTCCTGTGACACTAGTTATAGATTCCGATGCTTCACTCTAGGTTTACTGTATCCCTTGGACCTTCTTATTGACGATGAAACACAGAAATTGCATAGGAATTAAATACAAAATGCACAGTGCCGACTTAAGTACATGAAGACTGACCTTTCTTACTGACTATGCTTTGAACCATTCCTGTGACACTAGTTATAGATTCCGATGCTTCACTCCAGGTTTACTGTATCCCATGGACCTTCGTATTGACGATGAAACACAGAAATTGCATCGGAATTAAATACAAAAGGCACAATGCCGACTTAAGTGCAAGAAGACTAACTCTTCGTACTGGCTATGTTTTAAACCATTCCAGTGACACTAGTTATAGATTCCGATGCTTCACTCCAGGTTTACTGTATCCCTTGGACCTTCTAATTGACGATGAAACATAGAAATTGCATCGGAATTAAATACAAAAGGGACAATGCCGACGTAAGTACAAGAAGACTGACTCTTCTTACTGACCATGCTTCGAACCATTCCTGTGACACTAGTTATAGATTCCGATGCTTCACTTCAGGTTTACTGTATCCCTCTGATCTTCTAATTGACGATGAAACACAGAAATTGCATCGGAATCAAATACTAAAGGCACAATGCCGACTTAAGTATAAGACGATGACTCTTCTACTGTCTACGTTTGAACTATTCCTGTGACACTAGTTATAGATTCCAATGCTTGACTTCAGGTTTACTGTAACCCTTGGACCTTCTTATTGACGATGAAACACAGAAATTGCATCGGAATTAAATACAAAAGGCACAATGCCGACTTACGTACAAGAAGACTGACTCTTTTACTGTCTATGCTTTGAACCATTCCTGTGACACTAGTTATAGATTCCGATGCTTCACTTCGAGCTTACTGTATCCTTCCGACCTCGTTATTGACGTTGAAACACAGAAATTGCATCGGAAAAAAATGCAAAAGCCACAATGCCGACGTAAGTACAAGAAAACTGACTCTTCTTACTGACTATGTTTTGAACTATTCCTGTGGCACTAGTTATAGATTCCGATGCTTCACTTCAGGTTTACTGTATCCCTCTGACCTTCTTATTGACGATGAAACTCGAAAATGGCATCGGAATTAAATAGAAAGGCATAATGAAGACTTAAGTACAAGAAGACTGACTCTTCTTACTGTCTATGTTTTGAACCATTCCTGTGACACTAGTTATAGATTCCGAAGCTTCACTTCAAGTTTACTGTATCCCTTGGACCTTCTTAGTGACGATGAAACACAGAAATTGCATCGTAATTAAATACAAAAGGCACAATGTTGACTTAAGTACAAGAAGACTGACTCCTCTTACTGACTGTGTTTTGAACCATTCCTGTGACACTAGTTATAGATTCCGATGCTTCACTTCAGGTTTACTGTATCCCTTGGACCTTCTTATTGACGATGAAACACAGAAATTGCATCGGAATTAAATACAAAAGGCACAATGCTGACTTAAGTACAAGAAGACTGACCCTTCTTGCTAACTATACTTTGTACCATTCCTGTGACACTACTTATAGATCCCGATGCTCCACTTCAGGTTTACTGTATCCCTCTGACCTTCTTATTGACGAGGAAACACAGAGATTGCATCGGAATTAAATAGAAAAGCAACAATGCCGACTTAAGTACAAGAAGACTGACTCTTCTTACTGGCAAAGCCATGAACCATTCCTCTGACACTAGTTATAGATTGCAATGCTTCACTTCAGGTTTACTGTATCCCTCTGACCTTCTTATTGACGATGAAACACAGAAATTGCATCGGAATTAATATGAAAAGGCACAATGCGGACTTAAGTACAGGAAGACTGACTCTTCTTATTGTCTATGTTTTGACCCATTCCTGTGACAGTAGTTATAAATTCAGATGCTTCACTTCAGGTTTACTGTATCCCTTGGACCTTCTTATTGACGATGAAACATAGAAATTGCATCGGAATTAAATACAAAAGGAACAATGCCGACTTAGGTACAAGAATACTGACTCTTCCTACTGTCTATGTTTTGAACCATTCCGGTGACACTAGTTATAGATTCCGATGCTTGACTTCAAGTTTACTGTATCCCTTGGACCTTCTTATTCACAATGAAACACGGAAATTGCATTGGAATTGAATACAAAAGGCACAATGCCGACTTAAGTACAAGATGACTGACTCTTCTTACTGTCTATGTTTTGAACCATTCCTGTGGCACTAGTTATAGATTCCGATGCTTCACTTCAAGTTTACTGTATCCCTCTGACCTTCTTATTGACGATGAAACACAGAAATTGCATCGGAATTAAATACAAAAGTCACAATGCCGACTTAAGTGCAAGAAGACTGACTCTTCTTACTGTCTATGTTTAAAACCATTCCAGTGACACTAGTTATATTCCGATGCTTCACTCCAGGTTTACTGTATCACTTGGACCTTCTAATTGACGATGAAACACAGAAATTGCATAGGAAATAAATACAAAAGGGACAATGCCGACTTAAGTACAAGAAGACTGACTCTTCTTCTGTCTATGCTTTTAACCATTCCTGTGACACTAGTTATAGATTCCGTTGCTTCACTTCGAGCTTACTGTATCCTTCTGACCTCGTTATTGACGTTGAAACACAGAAATTGCGTCGGAAAAAAATACAAAAGGCACAATGCCGACGTAAGTACAAGACGACTGACACTTCTTACTGACTATGTTTTGAACCATTCCTGTGACACTAGTTATAGATTCCGATGCTTCACTTCAGGTTTACTGTATCCCTCTGACCGTCTTATTGACGATGAAACACGAAAATGGCATCGAAATTAAATAGAAGAGGCATAATGAAGACTTAAGTACAAGTAGACTGACTCTTCTTACTGTCTATGTTATGAACCATTCCTGTGACACTAGTTATAGATTCCGATGCTTCACTTCAGGTTTACTGTATTCCTTGGACCTTCTTATTGACGATGAAACACAGAAATTGCATCGTAATTAAATACAAAAGGCACAAGGTTGACTTAAGTACAAGAAGACTGATTCCTCTTACTGACTGTGTTTTGAACCATTCCTGTGACACTAGTTATAGATTCCGATGCTTCACTTCAGGTTTACTGTATCCCTTGGACCTTCTTATTAACGATGAAACACAGAAATTGCATCGGAATTAAATACAAAAGGCACAACGCCGACTTAAGTACAAGAAGACTGACCCTTCTTGCTAACGATGTTTTGTACCATTCCTGTGACACTAGTTATAGATCCCGATGCTTCACTTCAGGTTTACTGTATCCCTCTGACCTTCTTATTGACGAGGAAACACAGAGATTTCATCGGAATTAAATAGAAAAGCAACAATGCCGACTTAAGTACAAGAAGACTGACTCTTCTTACTGGCAATGCCTTGAACCATTCCTCTGACACTAGTTATAGATTGCGATGCTTCACGTCAGGTTTACTGCATCCCTGTGGCCTTCTTATTGACGATGAAACATAGAAATTGCATCGGTATTAAATACAAAAGGCACAATGCCGACTTAAGTACAAGAATACTGACTCTTCCTACAGTCTATGTTTTGAACCATTCCTGTGACACTAGTTATAGATTCCGATGCTTCACTCTAGGTTTACTGTATCCCTTGGACCTTCTTATTGACGATGAAACACAGAAATTGCATAGGAATTAAATACAAAATGCACAGTGCCGACTTAAGTACATGAAGACTGACCTTTCTTACTGGCTATGCTTTGAACCATTCCTGTGACACTAGTTATAGATTCCGATGCTTCACTCCAGGTTTACTGTATCCCATGGACCTTCGTATTGACGATGAAACACAGAAATTGCATCGGAATTAAATACAAAAGGCACAATGCCGACTTAAGTGCAGGAAGACTAACTCTTCGTACTGGCTATGTTTTAAACCATTCCAGTGACACTAGTTATAGATTCCGATGCTTCACTCCAGGTTTACTGTATCCCTTGGACCTTCTAATTGACGATGAAACACAGAAATTGCATCGGAATTAAATACAAAAGGGACAATGCCGACGTAAGTACAAGAAGACTGACTCTTCTTATTGACCATGCTTCGAACCATTCCTGTGACACTAGTTATAGATTCCGATGCTTCACTTCAGGTTTACTGTATCCCTCTGATCTTCTAATTGACGACGAAACACAGAAATTGCATCGGAATCAAATACAAAAGGCACAATGCCGACTTAAGTATAAGACGATGACTCTTCTACTGTCTACGTTTGAACTATTCCTGTGACACTAGTTATAGATTCCAATGCTTGACTTCAGGTTTACTGTAACCCTTGGACCTTCTTATTGACGATGAAACACAGAAATTGCATCGGAATTAAATACAAAAGGCACAATGCCGACTTACGTACAAGAAGACTGACTCTTTTACTGTCTATGCTTTGAACCATTCCTGTGACACTAGTTATAGATTCCGATGCTTCACTTCGAGCTTACTGTATCCTTCCGACCTCGTTATTGACGTTGAAACACAGAAATTGCATCGGAAAAAAATGCAAAAGCCACAATGCCGACGTAAGTACAAGAAAACTGACTCTTCTTACTGACTATGTTTTGAACTATTCCTGTGGCACTAGTTATAGATTCCGATGCTTCACTTCAGGTTTACTGTATCCCTCTGACCTTCTTATTGACGATGAAACTCGAAAATGGCATCGGAATTAAATAGAAAAGGCATAATGAAGACTTAAGTACAAGAAGACTGACTCTTCTTACTGTCTATGTTTTGAACCATTCCTGTGACACTAGTTATAGATTCCGAAGCTTCACTTCAAGTTTACTGTATCCCTTGGACCTTCTTAGTGACGATGAAACACAGAAATTGCATCGTAATTAAATACAAAAGGCACAATGTTGACTTAAGTACAAGAAGACTGACTCCTCTTACTGACTGTGTTTTGAACCATTCCTGTGACACTAGTTATAGATTCCGATGCTTCACTTCAGGTTTACTGTATCCCTTGGACCTTCTTATTGACGCTGAAACACAGAAATTGCATCGGAATTAAATACAAAAGGCACAATGCCGACTTAAGTACAAGAAGACTGACCCTTCTTGCTAACTATACTTTGTACCATTCCTGTGACACTACTTATAGATCCCGATGCTCCACTTCAGGTTTACTGTATCCCTCTGACCTTCTTATTGACGAGGAAACACAGAGATTGCATCGGAATTAAATAGAAAAGCAACAATGCCGACTTAAGTACAAGAAGACTGACTCTTCTTACTGGCAATGCCATGAACCATTCCTCTGACACTAGTTATAGATTGCAATGCTTCACTTCAGGTTTACTGTATCCCTCTGACCTTCTTATTGACGATGAAACACAGAAATTGCATCGGAATTAATATGAAAAGGCACAATGCGGACTTAAGTACAGGAAGACTGACTCTTCTTATTGTCTATGTTTTGACCCATTCCTGTGACAGTAGTTATAAATTCAGATGCTTCACTTCAGGTTTACTGTATCCCTTGGACCTTCTAAGTGACGATGAAACATAGAAATTGCATCGGAATTAAATACAAAAGGAACAATGCCGACTTAAGTACAAGAATACTGACTATTCCTACTGTCTATGTTTTGAACCATTCCGGTGACACTAGTTATAGATTCCGATGCTTCACTCTAGGTTTACTGTATCCCTTGGACCTTCTTATTGACGATGAAACATAGAAATTGCATCGGAATTAAATACAAAATGCACAATGCCGACTTAAGTACAAGAAGACTGACCTTTTCTTACTGACTATGCTTTGAACCATTCCTGTGACACTAGTTGTGGATACCGATGCTTCACTTCAGGTTTACTGTATCCCTTGGACCTTCTTATTGGCGATGAAACACAGAAATTGCATCGGAATTAAATAGATAAGGCACAATGAAGACTTAAGTACAAGAAGACTGACTCTTCCTACTGACTATATTTTGAACCATTCCTGTGATACTAGTTATAGATTCCGATGCTTCGCTTGAGGTTTACTGCATCCCTTGGACTTTCGTATTGACGATGAAACACAGAAATTGCATCGGAATTAAATACAAAAGACACAATGCCGACTTAAGTACATGAAGACCGATTCTTCTTACTGACTACGTTTTGAACCATTCCAGTGACACCAAATATAGATTCCGATGCTTCACTTCAGGTTTGCTGTATCCCTTGGACCTTCTTATTAACGATGAAACACAGAAATTGCATCGGCATTAAATACAAAAGGCACAATGGCGACTTAAGGACAAGAAGACTGACTCTTCTTACTGACTATGTTTTGAACCATTCCTGTGACACTAGTTTTAGATTCCGATGATTCGATTCAGGTGTACTGTATCCCTCTGACCTTCTAATCGACGATGAAACACACAAATTGCAACGGAATTAAATACAAAAGGCACAATGCCGACTTAAGTACAGGAAGACTGACTCTTCTTACTGTCTATGATTTGAACCATTCCATTGACACTAGTTATAGATTCCGATGCTTCACTCCAGGTTTACTGTATCCCATGGACCTTATTATTGACGACGAAACACACAAATTGCATCGTAATTATATAGACAAGGCACAATGAAGACTTAAGTACAAGAAAACTGACTCTTCTTACTGACTATGTTTTGAACCATTCCTGTGACACTAGTTATAGATTCCGATGCTTCACTTGAGGTTTACTGATTCCCTTGGACCTTCTTATTGACGATGAAACACAGAAATTGCATCGAAATAAAATACAAAAGGCACAATGCCGATGTAAGTACATGAAGACTGACTCTTCTTACTGTCTAGGTTTTGAACCATTCCTGTGACACTAGTATAGATTCCTATGCTACACTCGCGGTTTACTGTATCCCTCTGTTCTTGTTATTGACGATGAAACACAGAAATTGCTTCGGAATTAAATAGAAAAGGCACAATGCCGACTTACGTACAAGACGACTGACTCATCTTAGTGTCTATGTATTGAACCATTCCTGTGACACTAGTTATAGATTCCGATGCTTCACTCCAGGTTTACTGTATCCCTTGGACCTTCGTATTAACGATGAAACACAGAAATTGCATCGGAATTAAATACAAAAGGTAAAATGCCGACATAAGTACACGAAGACTGACTCTTCTTACTGTCTATGATTTGAACCATTCCTGTGACACTAGTTATAGATTCCGATTCTTCACTTCAGGTTTACTGTATCCCTTGGACCTTCTTAGTGACGATGATACACAGAAATTGCATCGGAATTAAATACAAAAGGCACAATCCGGACTTAAGGACAAGAAGACTGACTCATCTTACTGTCTATGTTTTGAACCATTCCTGTGACACTAGTTATAGATTCCGATTCTTCACTTCAGGTTTACTGTATCCCTTGGACCTTCTTAGTGACGATGATACACAGAAATTGCATTGGAATTAAATACAAAAGGCACACTGCCGACGTAACTACATCAAGACTGACTCTTCTTATGTCTATGTTTTGTACCACTCCTGTGACACTAGTTATAGATTCCGATGCTACACTCCCGGTTTACTGTATCCCTCTGACCTTCTTATTGACGATGAAACACAGAAATTGCATCGGAATTAAATAGAAAAGGCACAATGCCGACTTAAGTACAAGAAGACTGACTCTTTTTACTGTCTATGTTTTGAACCATTCCTGTGACACTAGTTATAGATTCCGATGCTTCACTCCAGGTTTACTGTATCCCGTGGACCTTCTTATTAACGATGAAACACAGAAGTTGCATCGGAATTAAATACAAAAGGCAAAATGCCGACTTAAGTACTCGAAGACTGACTCTTCTTAATGTCTATGATTTGAACCATTCCTGTGACAGTAGTTATAAATTCCGATGCTGCAGTCCAGGTTTATTGTATCCCTTGGACTTTCATATTGACGATGAAATTTAGAAATTGCTTCGGAATTAAATACGAAAGGCACAATGCCGTCTTAAGTACAAGAAGACTGACTCTTCTTGCTGAATATGTTTTGAACCAATCCTGTGACACTAGTTATAGATTCCGATGCTTCACTTCTGGTTTACTGTATCCCTTGGACCTTCTTATTGACGATAAAACACAGAAATTGCATCGGAATTAAATAGAAAAGGCACAATGCCGACTTAAGTACAAGAAGACTGACTCTTCCTACTGTCTATGTTTTGAACCATTCCTGAGACTTTAGTTATAGATTTCGATGCTTCACTTCAGGTTTACTGTATCCCTCGGACCTTATTGCCGATGAAACACAGAAATTGCATCGTAATTAAATACAAAAGGCACAATGCCGACTTAAGGACGAGAAAACTGACTCCTCTTACTGACTATGCTTTGAACCATTCCTGTGACACTAGTTATAGGATCCGATGCTTCATTTCAGGTTTACTGTTTCCCTTGGACCTTCTTATTGACGATGATACACAGAAATTGCATCGGAATTAAATAAAAAAAGCACAATCCAGACTTAAGGACAAGAAGACTGACTCTTCTTACTGTCTATGTTTTGAACCATTCCTGTGACACTAGTTATAGATTCCGATGCTTCACTTCAGGTTTACTGTATCCCTTGGACCTTCTTATTGACGATGAAACACAGAAATTGCATCGGAATTAAATAGAAAAAGCACATGGCCGACTTAAGTACAAGAAGACTGACTCTTCTTGCTGAATATGTTTTGAGCCAATCCTGTGACACTAATTATAGATTCCGATGCTTCACTTCTGGTTTACTGTATCCCTCGTACCTTCTTATTGACGATGAAACACAGAAATTGCATCGGAATTAAATAGAAAAGGCACAATGCCGACTTAAGTACAAGTAGACTGACTCTTCTTACTGTCTATGTTTTGCACCATTCCTGCGACACTAGTTGTACATTCCGATGCTTCACTTTAGGTTTACTGTATCCCTCTGATCTTATTGCCGATGAAACACAGAAATTGCATCGGAATTAAATACAAAAGGCACAATGCCGACTTAAGTACAAGAATACTGACTCTTCCTACAGTCTATGTTTTGAACCATTCCTGTGACACTAGTTATAGATTCCGATGCTTCACTCTAGGTTTACTGTATCCCTTGGACTTTCTTATTGACGATGAAACACAGAAATTGCATAGGAATTAAATACAAAATGCACAATGCCGACTTAAGTACATGAAGACTGACCTTTCTTACTGGCTATGCTTTGAACCATTCCTGTGACACTAGTTATAGATTCCGATGCTTCACTCCAGGTTTACTGTATCCCATGGACCTTCGTATTGACGATGAAACACAGAAATTGCATCGGAATTAAATACAAAAGGCACAATGCCGACTTAAGTGCAGGAAGACTAACTCTTCGTACTGGCTATGTTTTAAACCATTCCAGTGACACTAGTTATAGATTCCGATGCTTCACTCCAGGTTTACTGTATCCCTTGGACCTTCTAATTGACGATGAAACACAGAAATTGCATCGGAATTAAATACAAAAGGGACAATGCCGACGTAAGTACAAGAAGACTGACTCTTCTTACTGACCATGCTTCGAACCATTCCTGTGACACTAGTTATAGATTCCGATGCTTCACTTCAGGTTTACTGTATCCCTCTGATCTTCTAATTGACGACGAAACACAGAAATTGCATCGGAATCAAATACAAAAGGCACAATGCCGACTTAAGTATAAGACGATGACTCTTCTACTGTCTACGTTTGAACTATTCCTGTGACACTAGTTATAGATTCCAATGCTTGACTTCAGGTTTACTGTAACCCTTGGACCTTCTTATTGACGATGAAACACAGAAATTGCATCGGAATTAAATACAAAAGGCACAATGCCGACTTACGTACAAGAAGACTGACTCTTTTACTGTCTATGCTTTGAACCATTCCTGTGACACTAGTTATAGATTCCGATGCTTCACTTCGAGCTTACTGTATCCTTCCGACCTCGTTATTGACGTTGAAACACAGAAATTGCATCGGAAAAAAATGCAAAAGCCACAATGCCGACGTAAGTACAAGAAAACTGACTCTTCTTACTGACTATGTTTTGAACTATTCCTGTGGCACTAGTTATAGATTCCGATGCTTCACTTCAGGTTTACTGTATCCCTCTGACCTTCTTATTGACGATGAAACTCGAAAATGGCATCGGAATTAAATAGAAAAGGCATAATGAAGACTTAAGTACAAGAAGACTGACTCTTCTTACTGTCTATGTTTTGAACCATTCCTGTGACACTAGTTATAGATTCCGAAGCTTCACTTCAAGTTTACTGTATCCCTTGGACCTTCTTAGTGACGATGAAACACAGAAATTGCATCGTAATTAAATACAAAAGGCACAATGTTGACTTAAGTACAAGAAGACTGACTCCTCTTACTGACTGTGTTTTGAACCATTCCTGTGACACTAGTTATAGATTCCGATGCTTCACTTCAGGTTTACTGTATCCCTTGGACCTTCTTATTGACGATGAAACACAGAAATTGCATCGGAATTAAATACAAAAGGCACAATGCCGACTTAAGTACAAGAAGACTGACCCTTCTTGCTAACTATACTTTGTACCATTCCTGTGACACTACTTATAGATCCCGATGCTCCACTTCAGGTTTACTGTATCCCTCTGACCTTCTTATTGACGAGGAAACACAGAGATTGCATCGGAATTAAATAGAAAAGCAACAATGCCGACTTAAGTACAAGAAGACTGACTCTTCTTACTGGCAATGCCATGAACCATTCCTCTGACACTAGTTATAGATTGCAATGCTTCACTTCAGGTTTACTGTATCCCTCTGACCTTCTTATTGACGATGAAACACAGAAATTGCATCGGAATTAATATGAAAAGGCACAATGCGGACTTAAGTACAGGAAGACTGACTCTTCTTATTGTCTATGTTTTGACCCATTCCTGTGACAGTAGTTATAAATTCAGATGCTTCACTTCAGGTTTACTGTATCCCTTGGACCTTCTAAGTGACGATGAAACATAGAAATTGCATCGGAATTAAATACAAAAGGAACAATGCCGACTTAAGTACAAGAATACTGACTATTCCTACTGTCTATGTTTTGAACCATTCCGGTGACACTAGTTATAGATTCCGATGCTTCACTCTAGGTTTACTGTATCCCTTGGACCTTCTTATTGACGATGAAACATAGAAATTGCATCGGAATTAAATACAAAATGCACAATGCCGACTTAAGTACAAGAAGACTGACCTTTTCTTACTGACTATGCTTTGAACCATTCCTGTGACACTAGTTGTGGATACCGATGCTTCACTTCAGGTTTACTGTATCCCTTGGACCTTCTTATTGACGATGAAACACAGAAATTGCATCGGAATTAAATAAATAAGGCACAATGCCGACTTAGCTACAAAAAGACTGACTCTTCCTACTATCTATGTTTTGAACCATTCCTGTGGCACTAGTTATAGATTCCGATGCTTCACTTCAGGTTTACTGTATCCCTCTGCCCTTCTTATTGACGATGAAACACAGAAATTGCATCGGAATTAAATACAAAAGGCACATTGCGTACTTAAGTACGAGAAGACTGACTCTACTTCTGTCTATGTTTTGAACCATTCCTGTGACACTAGTTACAGATTACGATGCTTCACTCCAGGTTTACTGTATCCCATGGACCTTCTTATTGGCGATGAAACACAGAAATTGCATCGGAATTAAATAGATAAGGCACAATGAAGACTTAAGTACAAGAAGACTGACTCTTCCTACTGACTATATTTTGAACCATTCCTGTGATACTAGTTATAGATTCCGATGCTTCGCTTGAGGTTTACTGCATCCCTTGGACTTTCGTATTGACGATGAAACACAGAAATTGCATCGGAATTAAATACAAAAGACACAATGCCGACTTAAGTACATGAAGACCGATTCTTCTTACTGACTACGTTTTGAACCATTCCAGTGACACCAAATATAGATTCCGATGCTTCACTTCAGGTTTGCTGTATCCCTTGGACCTTCTTATTAACGATGAAACACAGAAATTGCATCGGCATTAAATACAAAAGGCACAATGGCGACTTAAGGACAAGAAGACTGACTCTTCTTACTGACTATGTTTTGAACCATTCCTGTGACACTAGTTTTAGATTCCGATGATTCGATTCAGGTGTACTGTATCCCTCTGACCTTCTAATCGACGATGAAACACACAAATTGCAACGGAATTAAATACAAAAGGCACAATGCCGACTTAAGTACAGGAAGACTGACTCTTCTTACTGTCTATGATTTGAACCATTCCATTGACACTAGTTATAGATTCCGATGCTTCACTCCAGGTTTACTGTATCCCATGGACCTTATTATTGACGACGAAACACACAAATTGCATCGTAATTATATAGACAAGGCACAATGAAGACTTAAGTACAAGAAAACTGACTCTTCTTACTGACTATGTTTTGAACCATTCCTGTGACACTAGTTATAGATTCCGATGCTTCACTTGAGGTTTACTGATTCCCTTGGACCTTCTTATTGACGATGAAACACAGAAATTGCATCGAAATAAAATACAAAAGGCACAATGCCGATGTAAGTACATGAAGACTGACTCTTCTTACTGTCTAGGTTTTGAACCATTCCTGTGACACTAGTATAGATTCCTATGCTACACTCGCGGTTTACTGTATCCCTCTGTTCTTGTTATTGACGATGAAACACAGAAATTGCTTCGGAATTAAATAGAAAAGGCACAATGCCGACTTACGTACAAGACGACTGACTCATCTTAGTGTCTATGTATTGAACCATTCCTGTGACACTAGTTATAGATTCCGATGCTTCACTCCAGGTTTACTGTATCCCTTGGACCTTCGTATTAACGATGAAACACAGAAATTGCATCGGAATTAAATACAAAAGGTAAAATGCCGACATAAGTACACGAAGACTGACTCTTCTTACTGTCTATGATTTGAACCATTCCTGTGACACTAGTTATAGATTCCGATTCTTCACTTCAGGTTTACTGTATCCCTTGGACCTTCTTAGTGACGATGATACACAGAAATTGCATCGGAATTAAATACAAAAGGCACAATCCGGACTTAAGGACAAGAAGACTGACTCTTCTTACTGTCTATGTTTTGAACCATTCCTGTGACACTAGTTATAGATTCCGATTCTTCACTTCAGGTTTACTGTATCCCTTGGACCTTCTTAGTGACGATGATACACAGAAATTGCATTGGAATTAAATACAAAAGGCACACTGCCGACGTAACTACATCAAGACTGACTCTTCTTATGTCTATGTTTTGTACCACTCCTGTGACACTAGTTATAGATTCCGATGCTACACTCCCGGTTTACTGTATCCCTCTGACCTTCTTATTGACGATGAAACACAGAAATTGCATCGGAATTAAATAGAAAAGGCACAATGCCGACTTAAGTACAAGAAGACTGACTCTTTTTACTGTCTATGTTTTGAACCATTCCTGTGACACTAGTTATAGATTCCGATGCTTCACTCCAGGTTTACTGTATCCCGTGGACCTTCTTATTAACGATGAAACACAGAAGTTGCATCGGAATTAAATACAAAAATCAAAATGCCGACTTAAGTACTCGAAGACTGACTCTTCTTAATGTCTATGATTTGAACCATTCCTGTGACAGTAGTTATAAATTCCGATGCTGCAGTCCAGGTTTATTGTATCCCTTGGACTTTCATATTGACGATGAAATTTAGAAATTGCTTCGGAATTAAATACGAAAGGCACAATGCCGTCTTAAGTACAAGAAGACTGACTCTTCTTGCTGAATATGTTTTGAACCAATCCTGTGACACTAGTTATAGATTCCGATGCTTCACTTCTGGTTTACTGTATCCCTTGGACCTTCTTATTGACGATAAAACACAGAAATTGCATCGGAATTAAATAGAAAAGGCACAATGCCGACTTAAGTACAAGAAGACTGACTCTTCCTACTGTCTATGTTTTGAACCATTCCTGAGACTTTAGTTATAGATTTCGATGCTTCACTTCAGGTTTACTGTATCCCTCGGACCTTATTGCCGATGAAACACAGAAATTGCATCGTAATTAAATACAAAAGGCACAATGACGACTTAAGGACGAGAAAACTGACTCCTCTTACTGACTATGCTTTGAACCATTCCTGTGACACTAGTTATAGGATCCGATGCTTCATTTCAGGTTTACTGTTTCCCTTGGACCTTCTTATTGACGATGATACACAGAAATTGCATCGGAATTAAATAAAAAAGGCACAATCCAGACTTAAGGACAAGAAGACTGACTCTTCTTACTGTCTATGTTTTGAACCATTCCTGTGACACTAGTTATAGATTCCGATGCTTCACTTCAGGTTTACTGTATCCCTTGGACCTTCTTATTGACGATGAAACACAGAAATTGCATCGGAATTAAATAGAAAAAGCACATGGCCGACTTAAGTACAAGAAGACTGACTCTTCTTGCTGAATATGTTTTGAGCCAATCCTGTGACACTAATTATAGATTCCGATGCTTCACTTCTGGTTTACTGTATCCCTCGTACCTTCTTATTGACGATGAAACACAGAAATTGCATCGGAATTAAATAGAAAAGGCACAATGCCGACTTAAGTACAAGTAGACTGACTCTTCTTACTGTCTATGTTTTGCACCATTCCTGCGACACTAGTTGTACATTCCGATGCTTCACTTTAGGTTTACTGTATCCCTCTGATCTTATTGCCGATGAAACACAGAAATTGCATCGGAATTAAATACAAAAGGCACAATGCTGACTTAAGGACAAGAAGACAGATTCTTCTTACTGACTATGTTTTGAACCATTCCTGTGACACTAGTTATAGATTCCGATGCTTCACTTCAGGTTTACTGTATCCCTCTGACCTTCTTTTTGACGATGAAACAGAGAAATTGCATCGGAATTAAATACAAAGGGCACAATGCCGACTTAAGTACAAGAAGACTGACTCTACCTACTGTCTATGTTTTGAACCATTTCTGTGACACTAGTTATAGAGTCCGATGCTTCAATTCAGGTTTACTGTATCCCTTGGACCTTCGTATTGACGATGAAACACAGAAATTGCATCGGAAGTAAATACAAAAGCACAATGCCGACTTAAGTACAAGAAGACTGACTCTTCTTACTGTCTATATTTTGAACCACTCCTGTGACACTAGTTATAGATTCGGATGCTTCACTTCAGGTTACTGTACCCCTCTGACCATCTTATTGACGATGAAACACAGAAATTGCATCGGAATTAAATAGAAAAGGCACAATGCCGACTTAAGTACAAGAAGACTGACTCTTCTTACTGACTATGTTTTGAACCATTCCTGTGACACTAGTTATAGATTCCGATGCTTCACCCCAGGTTTACTATATCCCTTGGACCTTCTTATTGACGATGTAACACAGGAATTGCATCGGAATTAAATAGAAAAGGCACAATGCCGACTTAAGTACAAGAAGACTGACTCTTCTTACTGTCTATGTTTTGAACCATTCCTGTGATACTAGTTATAGATTCCGATGCTTCACTTCAGGTTTACTGTATCCGTTGGACCTTCTTAGTGACGATGAAACACAGAAATTGCATCGGAATAAAATACAAAAGGCACAATGCCGACGTAAGTACATGAAGACTGACTCTTCTTACTGTCTATGTTTTCAACCATTGCTGTGACACTAGTTATAGATTCCGATGCTACACTCGCGGTTTACTGTATTCCTCTGTTCTTGTTATTGACGATGAAACACAGAAATTGCATCGGAAATAAATAGAAAAGGCACAATGCCGACTTAAGTACAAGAAGACTGACTCATCTTAGTGTCTATGTTTTGAACCATTCCTGTGACACTAGTTATAGATTCCGATGCTTCACTCCAGGTTTACTGTATCCCTTGGACCTTCTTATTAACGATGAAACACAGAAATTGCATCGGAATTAAATACAAAAGGCAAAATGCCGACTTAAGTACACGAAGACTGACTCTTCTTACTGTCTATGATTTGAACCATTCCTGTGACACTAGTTATAGATTCCGATGCTACAGTCCAGGTTTACTGTATCCCTCTGACCTTATTGCCGATGAAACACAGATATTGCATCGGAATTAAATACAAAAGGCACAATGCCAACTTAAGTACAAGAAGACTGACTCTTCTCACTGTCTATGTTTTGAACCATTCCTGTGACACTAGTTATAGATTCCGATGCTTCACTCCAGGTTTGCTGTATCCCTTGGAGCTTCTTATTGACGATGATACACAGAATATGCATCGGAATTAAATACAAAAGGCACAATCCCGACTTAAGGACAAGAAGACTGACTCATCTTACTGTCTATGTTTTGAACCATTCCTGTGACACTAGTTATAGATTCCGATGCTTCACTTCAGGTTTACTGTATCCTGTGGACCTTCTTATTAACGATGAAACACAGAAGTTGCATCGGAATTAAATACAAAAGGCAAAATGCCGACTTAAGTACTCGAAGACTGACTCTTCTTAATGTCTATGATTTGAACCATTCCTGTGACACTAGCTATAAATTCCGATGCTGCAGTCCAGGTTTACTGTATCCCTTGGACTTTCATATTGACGATGAAACTTAGAAATTGCTTCGGAATTAAATACAAAATGCACAATGCCGTCTTAAGTACAAGAAGACTGACTCTTCTTACTGTCTATGATTTGAACCATTCCTGTGACACTAGTTATAGATTCCGATGCTTCACTTGTGGTTTACTGTTTCCCTTGGACCTTCTTATTGACGATGAAACACAGAAATTTCATCGGAATAAAATACAAAAGGCACAATGCCGATGTAAGTACATGAAGACTGACTCTTCTTACTGTCTATGTTTTGAACCATTCCTGTGACACTAGTATAGATTCCGATGCTACACTCGCGGTTTACTGTATCCCTCTGTTCTTGTTATTGACGATGAAACACAGAAATTGCATCGGAATTAAATAGAAAAGGCACAATGCCGACTTACGTACAAGACGACTGACTCATCTTAGTGTCTATGTATTGAACTATTCCTGTGACACTAGTTATAGATTCCGATGCTTCACTCCAGGTTTACTGTATCCCTTGGACCTTCGTATTAACGATGAAACACAGAAATTGCATCGGAATTAAATACAAAAGGCAAAATGCCGACATAAGTACACGAAGACTGACTCTTCTTACTGTCTATGATTTGAACCATTCCTGTGACACTAGTTACAGATTCCGATGCTACAGTCCAGGTTTACTGTATCCCTCTGACCTTATTGCCGATGAAACACAGAAATTGCATCGGAATTAAATACAAATGGCACAATGCCGACTTAAGTACAAGAAGCCTGACCCTTCTTACTGTCTATGTTCTGAACCATTCCTGTGACACTAGTTATAGATTCCGATGCTTCACTCCAAGTTTGCTGTATCCCTTGGACCTTCTTATTGACGATGATACACAGAAATTGCATTGGAATTAAATACAAAAGGCACACTGCCGACGTAACTACATCAAGACTGACTCTTCTTATGTCTATGTTTTGTACCACTCCTGTGACACTAGTTATAGATTCCGATGCTACACTCCCGGTTTACTGTATCCCTCTGACCTTCTTATTGACGATGAAACACAGAAATTGCATCGGAATTAAATAGAAAAGGCACAATGCCGACTTAAGTACAAGAAGACTGACTCTTTTTACTGTCTATGTTTTGAACCATTCCTGTGACACTAGTTATAGATTCCGATGCTTCACTCCAGGTTTACTGTATCCCGTGGACCTTCTTATTAACGATGAAACACAGAAGTTGCATCGGAATTAAATACAAAAGGCAAAATGCCGACTTAAGTACTCGAAGACTGACTCTTCTTAATGTCTATGATTTGAACCATTCCTGTGACAGTAGTTATAAATTCCGATGCTGCAGTCCAGGTTTATTGTAACCCTTGGACTTTCATATTGACGATGAAATTTAGAAATTGCTTCGGAATTAAATACGAAAGGCACAATGCCGTCTTAAGTACAAAAAGACTGACTCTTCTTGCTGAATATGTTTTGAACCAATCCTGTGACACTAGTTATAGATTCCGATGCTTCACTTCTGGTTTACTGTATCCCTTGCACCTTCTTATTGACGATAAAACACAGAAATTGCATCGGAATTAAATAGAAAAGGCACAATGCCGACTTAAGTACAAGAAGACTGACTCTTCCTACTGTCTATGTTTTGAACCATTCCTGAGACTTTAGTTATAGATTTCGATGCTTCACTTCAGGTTTACTGTATCCCTCGGACCTTATTGCCGATGAAACACAGAAATTGCATCGTAATTAAATACAAAAGGCACAATGCCGACTTAAGGACGAGAAAACTGACTCCTCTTACTGACTATGCTTTGAACCATTCCTGTGACACTAGTTATAGGATCCGATGCTTCATTTCAGGTTTACTGTTTCCCTTGGACCTTCTTATTGACGATGAAACACAGAAATTGCATCGGAATTAAATAGAAAAAGCACATGGCCGACTTAAGTACAAGAAGACTGACTCTTCTTGCTGAATATGTTTTGAGCCAATCCTGTGACACTAATTATAGATTCCGATGCTTCACTTCTGGTTTACTGTATCCCTCGTACCTTCTTATTGACGATGAAACACAGAAATTGCATCGGAATTAAATAGAAAAGGCACAATGCCGACTTAAGTACAAGAAGACTGACTCTTCTTACTGTCTATGTTTTGCACCATTCCTGCGACACTAGTTGTACATTCCGATGCTTCACTTTAGGTTTACTGTATCCCTCTGATCTTATTGCCGATGAAACACAGAAATTGCATCGGAATTAAATACAAAAGGCACAATGCTGACTTAGGGACTAGAAGACAGATTCTTCTTACTGACTATGTTTTGAACCATTCCTGTGACACTAGTTATAGATTCCGATGCTTCACTTCAGGTTTACTGTATCCCTCTGACCTTCTTTTTGACGATGAAACAGAGAAATTGCATCGGAATTAAATACAAAGGGCACAATGCCGACTTAAGTACAAGAAGACTGACTCTACCTACTGTCTATGTTTTGAACCATTTCTGTGACACTAGTTATAGAGTCCGATGCTTCACTTCAGGTTTACTGTATCCCTTGGACCTTCGTATTGACGATGAAACACAGAAATTGCATCGGAAGTAAATACAAAAGCACAATGCCGACTTAAGTACAAGAAGACTGACTCTTCTTACTGTCTATATTTTGAACCACTCCTGTGACACTAGTTATAGATTCGGATGCTTCACTTCAGGTTACTGTACCCCTCTGACCATCTTATTGACGATGAAACACAGAAATTGCATCGGAATTAAATAGAAAAGGCACAATGCCGACTTAAGTACAAGAAGACTGACTCTTCTTACTGACTATGTTTTGAACCATTCCTGTGACACTAGTTATAGATTCCGATGCTTCACTCCAGGTTTACTATATCCCTTGGACCTTCTTATTGACGATGTAACACAGGAATTGCATCGGAATTAAATAGAAAAGGCACAATGCCGACTTAAGTACAAGAAGACTGACACTTCTTACTGTCTATGTTTTGAACCATTCCTGTGATACTAGTTATAGATTCCGATGCTTCACTTCAGGTTTACTGTATCCGTTGGACCTTCTTAGTGACGATGAAACACAGAAATTGCATCGGAATAAAATACAAAAGGCACAATGCCGACGTAAGTACATGAAGACTGACTCTTCTTACTGTCTATGTTTTCAACCATTGCTGTGACACTAGTTATAGATTCCGATGCTACACTCGCGGTTTACTGTATTCCTCTGTTCTTGTTATTGACGATGAAACACAGAAATTGCATCGGAAATAAATAGAAAAGGCACAATGCCGACTTAAGTACAAGAAGACTGACTCATCTTAGTGTCTATGTTTTGAACCATTCCTGTGACACTAGTTATAGATTCCGATGCTTCACTCCAGGTTTACTGTATCCCTTGGACCTTCTTATTAACGATGAAACACAGAAATTGCATCGGAATTAAATACAAAAGGCAAAATGCCGACTTAAGTACACGAAGACTGACTCTTCTTACTGTCTATGATTTGAACCATTCCTGTGACACTAGTTACAGATTCCGATGCTACAGTCCAGGTTTACTGTATCCCTCTGACCTTATTGCCGATGAAACACAGAAATTGCATCGGAATTAAATACAAAAGGCACAATGCCAACTTAAGTACAAGAAGACTGACTCTTCTCACTGTCTATGTTTTGAACCATTCCTGTGACACTAGTTATAGATTCCGATGCTTCACTCCAGGTTTGCTGTATCCCTTGGAGCTTCTTATTGACGATGATACACAGAATATGCATCGGAATTAAATACAAAAGGCACAATCCCGACTTAAGGACAAGAAGACTGACTCATCTTACTGTCTATGTTTTGAACCATTCCTGTGACACTAGTTATAGATTCCGATGCTTCACTTCAGGTTTACTGTATCCCGTGGACCTTCTTATTAACGATGAAACACAGAAGTTGCATCGGAATTAAATACAAAAGGCAAAATGCCGACTTAAGTACTCGAAGACTGACTCTTCTTAATGTCTATGATTTGAACCATTCCTGTGACACTAGCTATAAATTCCGATGCTGCAGTCCAGGTTTACTGTATCCCTTGGACTTTCATATTGACGATGAAACTTAGAAATTGCTTCGGAATTAAATACAAAATACACAATGCCGTCTTAAGTACAAGAAGACTGACTCTTCTTACTGTCTATGATTTGAACCATTCCTGTGACACTAGTTATAGATTCCGATGCTTCACTTGTGGTTTACTGTTTCCCTTGGACCTTCTTATTGACGATGAAACACAGAAATTTCATCGGAATAAAATACAAAAGGCACAATGCCGATGTAAGTACATGAAGACTGACTCTTCTTACTGTCTATGTTTTGAACCATTCCTGAGACACTAGTATAGATTCCGATGCTACACTCGCGGTTTACTGTATCCCTCTGTTCTTGTTATTGACGATGAAACACAGAAATTGCATCGGAATTAAATAGAAAAGGCACAATGCCGACTTACGTACAAGACGACTGACTCATCTTAGTGTCTATGTATTGAACTATTCCTGTGACACTAGTTATAGATTCCGATGCTTCACTCCAGGTTTACTGTATCCCTTGGACCTTCGTATTAACGATGAAACACAGAAATTGCATCGCAATTAAATACAAAAGGCAAAATGCCGACATAAGTACACGAAGACTGACTCTTCTTACTGTCTATGATTTGAACCATTCCTGTGACACTAGTTACAGATTCCGATGCTACAGTCCAGGTTTACTGTATCCCTCTGACCTTATTGCCGATGAAACACAGAAATTGCATCGGAATTAAATACAAATGGCACAATGCCGACTTAAGTACAAGAAGCCTGACCCTTCTTACTGTCTATGTTCTGAACCATTCCTGTGACACTAGTTATAGATTCCGATGCTTCACTCCAAGTTTGCTGTATCCCTTGGACCTTCTTATTGACGATGATACACAGAAATTGCATCGGAATTAAATACAAAAGGCACAATCCGGACTTAAGGCCAAGAAGACTGACCCTTCTTACTGTCTATGTTTTGAACCATTCCTGTGACACTAGTTATAGATTCCGATTCTTCACTTCAGGTTTACTGTATCCCTTGGACCTTCTTAGTGACGATGATACACAGAAATTGCATTGGAATTCAATACAAAAGGCACACTGCCGACGTAACTACATCAAGACTGACTCTTCTTATGTCTATGTTTTGTACCATTCCTGTGACACTAGTTATAGATTCCAATGCTACACTCCCGGTTTACTGTATCCCTCTGACCTTCTTATTGACGATGAAACACAGAAATTGCATCGGAATTAAATAGAAAAGGCACAACGCCGACTTAAGTACAAGAAGACTGAATCTTTTTACTGTCTATGTTTTGAACCATTCCTGTGACACTAGTTATAGATTCCGATGCTTCACTCCAGGTTTACTGTATCCCGTGGACCTTCTTATTAACGATGAAACACAGAAGTTGCATCGGAATTAAATACAAAAGGCAAAATGCCGACTTAAGTACTCGAAGACTGACTCTTCTTAATGTCTATGATTTGAACCATTCCTTTGACACTAGTTATAAATTCCGATGCTGCAGTCCTGGTTTACTGTATCCCTTGGACTTTCATATTGACGATGAAACTTAGAAATTGCTTCGGAATGAAATACGAAAGGCACAATGCCGTCTTAAGTACAAGAAGACTGACTCTTCTTTCTGAATATGTTTTGAACCAATCCTGTGACACTAGTTATAGATTCCGATGCTTCACTTCTGGTTTACTGTATCCCTTGGACCTTCTTATTGACGATAAAACACAGAAATTGCATCGGAATTAAATAGAAAAGGCACAATGCCGACTTAAGTACAAGTAGACTGACTCTTCCTACTGTCTATGTTTTGAACCATTCCTGTGACTTTAGTTATAGATTTCGATGCTTCACTTCAGGTTTACTGTATCCCTCGGACCTTATTGCCGATGAAACACAGAAATTGCATCGTAATTAAATACAAAAGGCACAATGCCGACTTAAGGACGAGAAAACTGACTCCTCTTACTGACTATGTTTTGAACCATTCCTGTGACACTAGTTATAGATTCCGATGCTTCACTTCAGGTTTACTGTTTCCCTTGGACCTTCTTATTGACGATGATACACATAAATTGCATCGGAATTAAATACAAAAGGCACAATCCAGACTTAAGGACAAGAAGACTGACTCTTCTTACTGTCTATGTTTTGAACCATTCCTGTGACACTAGTTATAGATTCCGATGCTTCACTTCAGGTTTACTGTATCCCTTGGACCTTCTTATTGACGATGAATCACAGAAATTGCATCGGAATTAAATAGGAAAAGCACATTGCCGACTTAAGTACAAGAAGACTGACTCTTCTTGCTGAATATGTTTTGAGCCAATCCTGTGACACTAATTATAGATTCCGATGCTACACTTCTGGATTGCTGTATCCCTTGTACCTTCTTATTGACGATGAAACACAGAAGTTGCATCGGAATTAAATACAAAAGGCACAATGCCGACTTAAGTACAAGAAGACTGACGCTTCCTACCGTCTATGTTTTGAACCATTCCTGTGACACTAGTTTTGGATTCCGATACTTCACATCAGGTTTACTGTATCCCTCTGTCCTTCTTATTGACGATGAAACACAGAAACTGCATCGGAATTAAATACAAAAGGCACAATGCCGACTTAAGTACAAGAAGACTGACTCTTCTTACTGTCTATGTTTTGCACCATTCCTGCGACACTAGTTGTACATTCCGATGCTTCACTTTAGGTTTACTGTATCCCTCTGATCTTATTGCCGATGAAACACAGAAATTGCATCGGAATTAAATACAAAAGGCACAATGCTGACTTAAGGACAAGAAGACAGATTCTTCTTACTGACTATGTTTTGAACCATTCCTGTGACACTAGTTATAGATTCCGATGCATCACTTCAGGTTTACTGTATCCCTCTGCCCTTCTTATTGACGATGAAACAGAGAAATTGCATCGGAATTAAATACAAAGGGCACAATGCCGACTTAAGTACAAGAAGACTGACTCTACCTACTGTCTATGTTTTGAACCATTTCTGTGACACTAGTTATAGAGTCCGATGCTTCACTTCAGGTTTACTGTATCCCTTGCACCTTCGGATTGACGATGAAACACAGAAATTGCATCGGAATTAAATACAAAAGCACAATGCCGACTTAAGTACAAGAAGACTGACTCTTCTTACTGTCTATATTTTGAACCACTCCTGTGACACTAGTTATAGATTCGGATGCTTCACTTCAGGTTTACTGTACCCCTCTGACCATCTTATTGACGATGAAACACAGAAATTGCATCGGAATTAAATAGAAAAGGCACAATGCCGATTTAAGTACAAGAAGACTGACTCTTCTTACTGTCTATGTTTTGAACCATTCCTGTGATACTAGTTATAGATTCCGATGCTTCCCTTCAGGTTTACTGTATCCCGTGGACCTTCTTATTAACGATGAAACACAGAAATTGCATCGGAATTAAATACAAAAGGCAAAATGCCGACTTATGTACTCGAAGACTGACTCTTCTTATGGTCTATGATTTGAACCATTCCTGTGACACTAGCTATAAATTCCGGTGCTGCAGTCCAGGTTTACTGTATCCCTTGGACTTTCATATTGACGATGAAACTTAGAAATTGCTTCGGAATTAAATACAAAATGCACAATGCCGTCTTAAGTACAAGAAGACTGACTCTTCTTACTGTCTATGATTTGAACCATTCCTGTGACACTAGTTATAGATTCCGATGCTTCACTCCAGGTTTACTGTACCCCTTGGACCTTCTTATTGACGATGAAACACAGAAATTGCATCGGAATTAAATAGAAAAAGCACATTGCCGACTTAAGTACAAGAAGACTGACTCTTCTTGCTGAATATGTTTTGAACCAATCCTGTGACACTAGTTATAGATTCCGATGCTTCACTTCTGGTTTACTGTATCCCTTGGACCTTCTTATTGACGATGAAACTCAGAAATTGCATCGGAATTAAATAGAAAATGCACAATGCCGACTTAAGTACAAGAAGACTGACTCTTCCTACTGTCTATGTTTTGAACCATTCCTGTGACTTTAGTTATAGATTTAGATGCTTCAGTTCAGGTTTACTGTATCCCTCTGACCTTATTGCCGATGAAACACAGAAATTGCTTCGTAATTAAATACAAAAGGCACAATGCCGACTTAAGGACGAGAAAACTGACTCCTCTTACTGACTATGTTTTGAACCATTCCTGTGACACTAGTTATAGATTCCGATGCTTCACTTCAGGTTTACTGTATCCCTTGGTCCTTCTTATTGACGATGAAAAACAGAAATTGCATCGGAATTAAATACAATAGGCACAATCCCGACTTAAGGACAAGAAGACTGACTCTTCTTACTGTCTGTGTTTTGAACCATTCCTGTGACACTAGTTATAGATTCCGATGCTTCACTTCAGGTTTACAGTAACCCTCTGTCCTTCTTATTGACGATGAAACACAGGAATTGCATCGGAATTAAATAGAAAAGGCACAATGCCGACATAAGTACAAGAAGACTGACTCTTCTTACTGTCTATGTTTTGAACCATTACTGTGATACTAGTTATAGATTCCGATGCTTCCCTTCAGGTTTACTGTATCCGTTGGACCTTCTTAGTGACGATGAAACACAGAAATTGCATCGGAATAAAATACAAAAGGCACAATGCCGACGTAAGTACATGAAGACTGACTCTTCTTACTGTCTATGTTTTCAACCATTCCTATGACACTAATTATAGATTGCGATGCTACACTCGCGGTTTACTGTATTCCTCTGTTCTTGTTATTGACGATGAAACACAGAAATTGCATCGGAACTAAATAGAAAAGGCACAATGCCGACTTAAGTACAAGAAGACTGACTCATCTTAGTGTCTATGTTTTGAACCATTCCTGTGACACTAGTTATAGATTCCGATGCTTCACTCCAGGTTTACTGTATCCCTTGGACCTTCTTATTACCGATGAAACACAGAAACTGCATCGGAATTAAATACAAAAGGCAAAATGCCGACTTAAGTACACGAAGACTGACTCTTCTTACTGTCTATGATTTGAACCATTCCTGTGACACTAGTTATAGATTCCGATGCTACAGGCCAGGTTTACTGTATCCCTCTGACCTTATTGCCGATGAAACACAGAAATTGCATCTTAATTAAATACAAAAGGCACAATG
Organism: Schistocerca serialis cubense; assembly: GCF_023864345.2. NCBI lineage: Eukaryota > Metazoa > Arthropoda > Insecta > Orthoptera > Acrididae > Schistocerca > Schistocerca serialis. The sequence goes on along the minus strand of NC_064642.1, from coordinate 835,807,639 downwards.
CCGACTTAAGTACAAGAAGACTGACTCTTCTTACTGTCTATGTTTTGAACCATTCCTGTGACACTAGTTATAGATTCCGATGCTTCACTCCAGGTTTGCTGTATCCCTTGGAGCTTCTTATTGACGATGATACACAGAAATTGCATCGGAATTAAATACAAAAGGCACAACCCCGAATTAAGGACAAGAAGACTGACTCTTCTTACTGTCTATGTTTTGAACCATTCCTGTGACTCTAGTTATAGATTCCGATGCTTCACTTCAGGTTTACTGTATCCCGTGGACCTTCTTATTAACGATGAAACACAGAAGTTGCATCGGAATTAAATACAAAAGGCAAAATGCCGACTTATGTACTCGAAGACTGACTCTTCTTATGGTCTATGATTTGAACCATTCCTGTGACACTAGCTATAAATTCCGATGCTGCAGTCCAGGTTTACTGTATCCCTTGGACTTTCATATTGACGATGATACTTAGAAATTGCTTCGGAATTAAATACAAAATGCACAATGCCGTCTTAAGTACAAGAAGACTGACTCTTCTTAATGTCTATGATTTGAACCATTCCTGTGACACTAGTTATAGATTCCGATGCTTCACTCCAGGTTTACTGTACCCCTTGGACCTTCTTATTGACGATGAAACACAGAAATTGCATCGGAATTAAATAGAAAAAGCACAATTCCGACTTAAGTACAAGAAGACTGACTCTTCTTGCTGAATATGTTTTGAACCAATCCTGTGACACTAGTTATAGATTCCGATGCTTCACTTCTGGTTTACTGTATCCCTTGGACCTTCTTATTGACGATGAAACACAGAAGTTGCATCGGAATTAAATACAAAAGGCACAAAGCCGACTTAAGTACAAGAAGACTGACCCTTCCTACTGTCTATGTTTTGAACCATTCCTGTGACACTAGTTTTGGATTCCGATACTTCACTTCAGGTTTACAGTAACCCTCTGTCCTTCTTATTGACGATGAAACACAGAAATTGCATCGGAATTAAATACAAAAGGCACAATGCCGACTTAAGTACAAGAAGACTGACTCTTCTTACTGTCTATGTTTTGAACCATTCCTGTGACACTAGTTGTAGATTCCGATGCTTCACGTCAGGTTTACTGTATCCCTTGGGCCTTCTTATTGACGATGAAACACAGAGATTGCATCAGAATTAAATACAAAAGGCACAATGCCGACGTAAGTACAAGAACACTGACTCTTCCTACTGTCTATGTTTTGAACCATTCCTGTGACACTAGTAATAGATTCCGATCCTTCACTTCAGGTTCACTGTATCCCTTGGACCTTCTTATTGACGATGAAACACAGAAATTGCATCGGAATTAAATACAGAAGGCACAATGCCGACATAAGTGCAAGAAGACTGACTCTTCTTACTGTCAATGTTTTGAACCATTCCATTGACACTAGTTATTGATTCCGATGCTTATTTTCCAGGTTTACTGTATCCCTTGGAGCTTCTTATTGACGATGAAACACAGAAACTGCATCGGAATTAAATAGAAAAGGCTCAAAGCCGACTTAAGTACAAGAAGACTGACTCGTCTTACTGACTATGTTTTGAACCATTCCTGTGACACTAGTTATAGATTCCGATGCTACACTTCGGGTTTACTGTATCCCTTGGACCTTCTTATTGACGATGGAACACAGAAATTGCATCGGAATTAAATACAAAAGACACAATACCGACATAAGATCGAGAACACTGACTTTTCTTACTGTCTATGTTTTGACCCACTCCTGTGACACTAGTTATAATTTCCGATGCTTCTCTTCAGGTTACTGTATCCCTTGGACCCTCTAATTGACGATGAAACACAGAAATTGCATCGGAAATAAATAAAAAGGCACAATGCCGACTTAAGTACAAGAAGACTGACTCTTCCTACTGTCTATGTTTTGAACTATTCCTGTCACACTAGTTATAGAGTCCGATGCTTCCCTTCAGGATTGCTGTATCACTTGGACCTTTTTATTGACGATGAAACACAGAAATTGCATCGGAATTAAATAGAAAAGGCACAATGCCGACTTAAGTACAAGAAGACTGACTCTTCTTACTTTCTATGTTTTGAACCATTCCTGTGACACTAGTTATAGGTTCCGATGCTTCACTTCAGGTTTACTGTATCCGTTGGACCTTCTTAGTGACGATGAAACACAGAAATTGCATCGGAATTAAATACAAAAGGCACAATGCCGACGTAAGTACATGATGACTGACTCCACTTACTGTCTATGTTTTGAACCATTCCTGTGACACTAGTTATAGTTTCCGATGCTACACTCCCGGTTTACTGTATCCCTCTGTTCTTGTTATTGACGATGAAACACAGTAATTGCATCGGAATTAAATACAAAAGGCATAATGCCGACTTAAGTACACGAAGACTGACTCTTCTTACTGTCTATGATTTGAACCATTCCTGGTACACTAGTTATAGATTCCGATGCTACAGTCCAGGTTTACTGTATCCCTTGGACCTTCATATTGACGATGAAACACAGAAATTGCTTCGGAATTAAATACAAAAGGCACAATGCCGTCTTAAGTACAAGAAGACTGACTCTTCTTACTGCCCAGGATTTGAACCATTCCTGTGACACTAGTTATAGATTCCGATGCTTCACTCCAGGTTTACTGTATCCCTTGGACCTTCTTATTGACGATGAAACACAGAAATTGCATCGGATATAAATAGAAAAAGCACAATGCCGACTTAAGTACAGGAAGACTGACTCTTCTTGCTGAATATGTTTTGAACCAATCCTGTGACACTAGTTATAGATTCCGATGCTTCACTTCTGGTTTACTGTATCCCTTGGACCTTCTTATTTACGATGAAACACAGAAATTGCATCGGAATTAAATACAGAAGGCACAATGCCGACTTAAGTACAAGAAGACTGACCCTTCCCACTGTCTGTGTTTTGAACCATTCCAGTGACACTAGTTTTGGATTCCGATGCTTCACTTCAGGTTTACTGTATCCCTCTGACCTTCTTATTGACGATGAAACACAGAAATTGCATCGGAATTAAATACAAAAGGCACAATGCCGACTGAAGTACAAGAAGACTGACTCTTCTTACTGTCTATATTTTGAACCATTCCTGTGACACTAGTTATAGATTCCGATGCTTCACTTCAGGTTTACTGTATCACTCTGACCATCTTATTGACGATGAAACACAGAAATTGCATAGGAATTAAATACAAAAGGCACAATGCCGACTTAAGTACGAGAAGACTGACTCTTCTTACTGTCTGTGTTTTGAACCATTCCTGTGACACTAGTTATAGAGTCCGATGCTTCACTTCAGGTTTAGTGTATCCCTTGGACCTTCTTATTGACGATGAAACACAGATATTGCGTCGGAATTAAATACAAAAGGCACAATGCCGACTGAAGTACAAGAAGACTGACTCTTCTTACTGTCTATACTTTGAACCATTCCTGTGACGCTAGTTATAGATTCCTATGCTTCACTTCAGGTTTACTGTATCTCTCTGACCTTATTGCCGATGAAACACAGAAATTGCATCGGAATTAAATACAAAAGGCACAATGCCAACTTAAGTACAAGAAGACTGACTCTTCTCACTGTCTATGTTTTGAACCATTCCTGTGACACTAGTTATAGATTCCGATGCTTCACTTCAGGTTTACTGTATCACTCTGACCATCTTATTGACGATGAAACACAGAAATTGCATCGGAATTAAATAGAAAAGGCACAATGCCGACTTAAGTACAAGAAGACTGACCCTTCTTACTGACTACGTTTCGAACCATTCCTGTGACATTATTTATAGATTCCGATGCTTCACTCCAGGTTTACTGCATCCCTTGGACCTTCTGATTGACGATCATACACAGAAATTGCATCGGAATTAAATAGAAAAAGCACAATGCCGACTTAAGTACAGGAAGACTCACTCTTCTTGCTGAATATGATTTGAACCAATCCTGTGACACTAGTTATAGATTTCGATGCTTCACTTCTGGTTTACTGTATCCCTTGGACCTTCTTATTTACGATGAAACACAGAAAGTGCATCGGAATTAAATACAGAAGGCACAATGCCGACTTAAGTACAAGAAAACTGACCCTTCCCACTGTCTATGCTTTGAACCATTCCTGTGACACTAGTTTTGGATTCCGATTCTTCACTTCAGGTTTACTGTATCCCTCTGACCTTCTTATTGACGATGAAACACAGAAATTGCATCGGAATTAAATACAAAAGGCACAATGCCGACTGAAGTACAAGAAGACTGACTCTTCTTACTGTCTATGTTTTGAACCATTCCTGTGACACTAGTTATAATTTCCGATGCTTCTCTTCAGGTTACTGTATCCCTTGGACCCTCTAATTGACGATGAAACACAGAAATTGGATCGGAAATAATTACAAAAGGCACAATGCCGTCTTAAGTACATGAAGACTGACTCTTCTTACTGCCCAGGATTTGAACCATTCCTGTGACACTAGTTATAGATTCCGATGCTTCACTCCAGGTTTACTGTATCCCTTGGACCTTCTTATTGACGATGAAACACAGAAATTGCATCGGAATTAAATAGAAAAAGCACAATGCCGACTTAAGTTCAGGAAGACTGACTCTTCTTGCTGAATATGTTTTGAACCAATCCTGTGACACTAGTTATAGATTCCGATGCTTCACTTCTGGTTTACTGTATCCCTTGGACCTTCTTAGTGACGATGAAACACAGAAATTGCATCGGAATTAAATACAAAAGGCACAATGCCGACGTAAGTACGTGATGACTGACTCCACTTACTGTCTATGTTTTGAACCATTCCTGTGACACTAGTTATAGATTCCGATGCTACACTCCCGGTTTACTGTATCCCTCTGTTCTTGTTATTGACGATGGAACACAGAAATTGCAGCGGAATTAAATAGAAAAGGCACAATGCCGACTTAAGTAGAAGAAGACTGACTCATCTTAGTGTCTATGTTTTGAACCATCCCTGTGACACTAGTTATAGATTCCGATGCGTCAGTCCAGGTTTACTGTATCCCTTGGACCTTCTTATTAACGATGAAACACAGAAATTGCATTGGAATTAAATACAAAAGGCATAATGCCGTCTTAAGTACACGAAGACTGACTCTTCTTACTGTCTATGATTTGAACCATTCCTGGTACACTAGTCATAGATTCCGATGCTACAGTCCAGGTATACTGTATCCCTTGGACCTTCTTATTGACGATGAAACACAGAAATTGCATCGGAATTAAATGGAAAAAGCACAATGCCGACTTAAGTACAGGAAGACTGACTCTTCTTGCTGAATATGTTTTGAACCAATCCTGTGACACTAGTTATAGATTCCGATGCTTCACTTCTGGTTTACTGTATCCCTCGGACCTTCTTATTAACGATGAAACACAGAAATTGCATCGGAATTAAGTACAGAAGGCACAATGCCGACTTAAGTACAAGAAGACTGACCCTTCCTACTGTCTATGCTTTCAATAATTCCTGTGACACTAGTTATAGATTCCGATGCTTCACTTGAGGTTTACTGTTTCCCTTGGACCTTCTTATTGACGATGAAACACAGAAATTGCATAGGAATTAAATACAAAAGGCACAATGCCGACTTAAGTACAAGAAGACTGACTCTTCTTACTGTCTATGATTTGAACCACTCCTGTGACACTAGTTACAATTTCCGATGCTTCACTTCAGGTTTACTGTATCCCTTGGACCTTCTTATTGACGATGAAACACAGAAATTGCATCGGAATTAAATACAAAGGGCACAATGCGACTTAAGTACATGAAGACCGACTCTTCTTATTGACTATGATTTGAACCATTCCTGTGACACTAGTTATAGATTATAATGCTTCACTTGATGTTTACTGTATCCCTAGGACATTCTTATTGACGATGAAACACAGAAATTGCATCGGAATTAAATACAGAAGGCACAATGCCGACATAAGTGCAAGAAGACTGACTCTTCTTACTGTCAATGTTTTGAACCATTCCATTGACACCAGTTATTGTTTCCGATGCTTATTTTCCAGGTTTACTGTATCCCTTGGATCTTCTTATTGACGATGAAACACAGAAACTGCATCGGAATTAAATAGAAAAGGCTCAATGCCGACTTAAGTACAAGAAGACTGATTCGTCTTACTGACTATGTTTTGAACCATTCCTGTGACACTAGTTATAGTTTCCGATGCTACACTTCAGGTTTACTGTATCCCTTGGACCTTCTTATTGACGATGAAACACAGAAATTGCATCGGAATTAAATACAAAAGACACAATACCGACATAAGATCGAGAACACTGACTCTTCTTACTGTCTATGTTTTGAACCATTCCTGTGACACTAGTTATAATTTCCGATGCTTCTCTTCAGGTTACTGTATCCCTTGGACCCTCTAATTGACGATGAATCACAGAAATTGCATCGGAAATAAATAAAAAGGCACAATGCCGACTTAATTACAAGAAGACTGACTCTTCCTACTGTCTATGTTTTGAACTATTCCTGTCACACTAGTTATAGAGTCCGATGCTTCCCTTCAGGATTACTGTATCACTTGGACCTTTTTATTGACGATGAAACACAGAAATTGCATCGGAATTAAATAGAAAAGGCACAATGCCGACTTATGTACAAGAAGACTGACTCTTCTTACTTTCTATGTTTTGAACGATTCCTGTGACACTAGTTATAGGTTCCGATGCTTCACTTCAGGTTTACTGTATCCGTTGGACCTTCTTAGTGACGATGAAACACAGAAATTGCATCGGAATTTAATACAAAAGGCACAATGCCGACGTAAGTACATGATGACTGACTCCACTTACTGTCTATGTTTTGAACCATTCCTGTGACACTAGTTATAGTTTCCGATGCTACACTCCCGGTTTACTGTATCCCTCTGTTCTTGTTATTCACGATGAAACACGGTAATTGCATCGGAATTAAATACAAAAGGCATAATGCCGATTTAAGTACACGAAGACTGAGTTTTCTTACTGTCTATGATTTGAACCATTCCTGTGACACTAGTTATAGATTCCGATGCTTCACTCCAGGTTTACTGTATCCCTTGGACCTTCATATTGACGATGAAACACAGAAATTGCTTCGGAATTAAATACAAAACGCACAATGCCGTCTTAAGTACAAGATGACTGACTCTTCTTACTGCCCAGGATTTGAACCATTCCTGTGACACTAGTTATAGATTCCGATGCTTCACTCCAGGTTTACTGTATCCCTTGGACCTTCTTATTGACGATGAAACACAGAAATTGCATCGGATATAAATAGAAAAAGTACAATGCCGACTTAAGTACAGGAAGACTGACTCTTCTTGCTGAATATGTTTTGAACCAATCCTGTGACACTAGTTATAGATTCCGATGCTTCACTTCTGGTTTACTGTATCCCTTGGACCTTCTTCTTGACGATGAAACACAGAAATTGCATCGGAATTCAATACAGAAGGCACAATGCCGACTTAAGTACAAGAAGACTGACCCTTCCCATTGTCTATGTTTTGAACCATTCCTGTGACACTAGTTTTGGATTCCGATGCTTCACTTCAGGTTTACTGTATCCCGCTGACCTTCTTATTGACGATGAAACACAGAAATTGCATGGGAACTAAATACAAAAGGCACAATGCCGACTGAAGTACAAGAAGACTGACTCTTTTTACTGTCTATATTTTGAACCATTCCTGTGACACTAGTTATAGATTCCGATGCTTCACTTCAGGTTTACTGTATCCCCCTGACCTTCTTATTGACGATGAAACACAGAAATTGCATAGGAATTAAATACAAAAGGCACAATGCCGACTTAAGTACAAGAAGACTGACTCTTCTTACTGTCTATGTTTTGAACCATTCCTGTGACACTAGTTATAGAGTCCGATGCTTCACTTCAGGTTTACTGTATCTCTCTGACCTTATTGACGATGAAACACAGAAATTGCATCGGAATTAAATAGAAAAGGCACAATGCCGACTTAAGTACAAGAAGACTGACTCTTCTTACTGACTACGTTTCGAACCATTCCTGTGACGTTATTTATAGATTCCGATGCTTCACTCCAGGTTTACTGCATCCCTTGGACCTTCTGATTGACGATTATACACAGAAATTGCATCGGAATTAAATAGAAAAAGCACAATGCCGACTTAAGTACAGGAAGACTCACTCTTCTTGCTGAATATGTTTTGAACCAATCCTGTGACACTAGTTATAGATTTCGATGCTTCACTTCTGGTGTACTGTATCCCTTGGACCTTCTTATTTACGATGAAACACAGAAAGTGCATCGGAATTAAATACAGAAGGCACAATGCCGACTTAAGTACAAGAAGACTGACCCTTCCCACTGTCTATGCCTTGAACCATTCCTGTGACACTAGTTTTGGATTCCGATTCTTCACTTCAGGTTTACTGTATCCCTCTGACCTTCTTATTGACGATGAAACACAGAAATTGCATCGGAATTAAATACAAAAGGCACAATGCCGTCTTAAGTACAAGAAGACTGACTCTTCTTACTGCCCAGGATTTGAACCATTCCTGTGACACTAGTTATAGATTCCGATGCTTCACTCCAGGTTTACTGTATCCCTTGGACCTTCGTATTGACGATGAAACACAGAAATTGCATCGGAATTAAATAGAAAAAGCACAATGCCGACTTAAGTACAGGAAGACTGACTCTTCTTGCTGAATATGTTTTGAACCAATCCTGTGACACTAGTTATAGATTCCGATGCTTCACTTCTGGTTTACTGTATCCCTTGGACCTTCTTAGTGACGATGAAACACAGAAATTGCATCGGAATTAAATACAAAAGGCACAATGCCGACGTAAGTACATGATGACTGACTCCACTTACTGTCTATGTTTTGAACCATTCCTGTGACACTAGTTATAGATTCCGATGCTACACTCCCGGTTTACTGTATCCCTCTGTTCTTGTTATTGACGATGGAACACAGAAATTGCAGCGGAATTAAATAGAAAAGGCACAATGCCGATTTAAGTAGAAGAAGACTGACTCATCTTAGTGTCTATGTTTTGAACCATTCCTGCGACACTAGTTATAGATTCCGATGCTTCAGTCCAGGTTTACTGTATCCCTTGGACCTTCTTATTGACGATGAAACACAGAAATTGCATCGGAATTAAATGGAAAAAGCACAATGCCGACTTAAGTACAGGAAGACTGACTCTTCTTGCTGAATATGTTTTGAACCAATCCTGTGACACTAGTTATAGATTCCGATGCTTCACTTCTGGTTTACTGTATCCCTCTGACCTTCTTATTGACGATGAAACACAGAAATTGCATAGGAATTAAATACAAAAGGCACAATGCCGACTTAAGTACAAGAAGACTGACTCTTCTTACTGTCTATGTTTTGAACCATTCCTGTGACACTAGTTATAGAGTCCGATGCTTCACTTCAGGTTTAGTGTATCCCTTGGACCTTCCTATTGACGATGAAACACAGAAATTGCATCATAATTAAATACAAAAGGCACAATGCCAACTGAAGTACAAGAAGACTGACTCTTCTTACTGTCTATACTTTGAACCATTCCTGTGACACTAGTTATAGATTCCTATGCTTCACTTCAGGTTTACTGTATCTCTCTGACCTTCTTATTGACGATGAAACACAGAAATTGCATCGGAATTAAATGGAAAAGGCACAATGCCGACTTAAGTACAAGAAGACTGACTCTTCTTACTGACTATGTTTTGAACTATTCCTGTCACACTAGTTATAGAGTCCGATGCTTCCCTTCAGGATTACTGTATCACTTGGACCTTTTTATTGACGATGAAACACAGAAATTGCATCGGAATTAAATAGAAAAGGCACAATGCCGACTTATGTACAAGAAGACTGACTCTTCTTACTTTCTATGTTTTGAACGATTCCTGTGACACTAGTTATAGGTTCCGATGCTTCACTTCAGGTTTACTGTATCCGTTGGACCTTCTTAGTGACGATGAAACACAGAAATTGCATCGGAATTAAATACAAAAGGCACAATGCCGACGTAAGTACATGATGACTGACTCCACTTACTGTCTATGTTTTGAACCATTCCTGTGACACTAGTTATAGTTTCCGATGCTACACTCCCGGTTTACTGTATCCCTCTGTTCTTGTTATTCACGATGAAACACAGTAATTGCATCGGAATTAAATACAAAAGGCATAATGCCGATTTAAGTACACGAAGACTGAGTTTTCTTACTGTCTATGATTTGAACCATTCCTGTGACACTAGTTATAGATTCCGATGCTTCACTCCAGGTTTACTGTATCCCTTGGACCTTCATATTGACGATGAAACACAGAAATTGCTTCGGAATTAAATACAAAACGCACAATGCCGTCTTAAGTACAAGAAGACTGACTCTTCTTACTGCCCAGGATTTGAACCATTCCTGTGACACTAGTTATAGATTCCGATGCTTCACTCCAGGTTTACTGTATCCCTTGGACCTTCTTATTGACGATGAAACACAGAAATTGCATCGGATATAAATAGAAAAAGTACAATGCCGACTTAAGTACAGGAAGACTGACTCTTCTTGCTGAATATGTTTTGAACCAATCCTGTGACACTAGTTATAGATTCCGATGCTTCACTTCTGGTTTACTGTATCCCTTGGACCTTCTTCTTGACGATGAAACACAGAAATTGCATCGGAATTCAATACAGAAGGCACAATGCCGACTTAAGTACAAGAAGACTGACCCTTCCCATTGTCTATGTTTTGAACCATTCCTGTGACACTAGTTTTGGATTCCGATGCTTCACTTCAGGTTTACTGTATCCCGCTGACCTTCTTATTGACGATGAAACACAGAAATTGCATGGGAACTAAATACAAAAGGCACAATGCCGACTGAAGTACAAGAAGACTGACTCTTCTTACTGTCTATATTTTGAACCATTCCTGTGACACTAGTTATAGATTCCGATGCTTCACTTCAGGTTTACTGTATCCCTCTGACCTTCTTATTGACGATGAAACACAGAAATTGCATAGGAATTAAATACAAAAGGCACAATGCCGACTTAAGTACAAGAAGACTGACTCTTCTTACTGACTACGTTACGAACCATTCCTGTGACGTTATTTATAGATTCCGATGCTTCACTCCAGGTTTACTGCATCCCTTGGACCTTCTGATTGACGATTATACACAGAAATTGCATCGGAATTAAATAGAAAAAGCACAATGCCGACTTAAGTACAGGAAGACTCACTCTTCTTGCTGAATATGTTTTGAACCAATCCTGTGACACTAGTTATAGATTCCGATGCTTCAGTCCAGGTTTACTGTATCCCTTGGACCTTCTTATTGACGATGAAACACAGAAATTGCATCGGAATTAAATGGAAAAAGCACAATGCCGACTTAAGTACAGGAAGACTGACTCTTCTTGCTGAATATGTTTTGAACCAATCCTGTGACACTAGTTATAGATTCCGATGCTTCACTTCTGGTTTACTGTATCCCTCTGACCTTCTTATTGACGATGAAACACAGAAATTGCATAGGAATTAAATACAAAAGGCACAATGCCGACTTAAGTACAAGAAGACTGACTCTTCTTACTGTCTATGTTTTGAACCATTCCTGTGACACTAGTTATAGAGTCCGATGCTTCACTTCAGGTTTAGTGTATCCCTTGGACCTTCCTATTGACGATGAAACACAGAAATTGCATCATAATTAAATACAAAAGGCACAATGCCGACTGAAGTACAAGAAGACTGACTCTTCTTACTGACTATGTTTTGAACCATTCCTGTGACATTAGTTATAGATTCCGATGCTTCACTCCAGGTTTACTAAATCCCTTGGACCTTCTTATTGACGATGAAACACAGGAATTGCATCGGAATTAAATAGAAAAGGCACAATGCCGACATAAGTACAAGAAGACTGACTCTTCTTACTGTCTATGTTTTGAACAATTCCTGTGACACTAGTTATAGACTCCGATGCTTCACTTCAGGTTTACTGTATCCCTCTGAACTTCTTATTGACGATAAAAGACAGAAATTGCATCGGAATTAAATACAAAAGCCACAATGCCGACTTAAGTACAAGAAGACTGACTCTTCTTACTGTCTATGTTTTGAACCATTCCTGTGACACTAGTTGTAGATTCCGATGCTTCACTTCAGGTTTACTGTATCCCTTGGGCCTTCTTATTGACGATGAAACACAGAAATTGCATCGGAATTAAATACAAAAGGCACAATGCCGACGTAAGTACAAGAACACTGACTCTTCCTACTGTCTATTTTTTGAACCATTCCTGTGACACTAGTTATAGATTCTGATGCTTCACTTCAGGTTTACTGTATCCCTTGGACCTTCTTATTGACGATGAAACACAGAAATTGCATCGGAATTAAATACAAAGGGCACAATGCGACTTAAGTACATGAAGACCGACTCTTCTTATTGTCTATGATTTGAACCATTCCTGTGACACTAGTTATAGATTCCAATGCTTCACTTCATGTTTACTGTATCCCTTGGACATTCTTATTGACGATGAAACACAGAAATTGCATCGGAATTAAATACAGAATGCACAATGCCGACATTAGTACAAGAAGACTGACTCTTCTTACTGTCTATGTTTTGAACCATTACTGTGACACTAGTTATAATTTCCGATGCTTCTCTTCAGGTTACTGTATCCCTTGGACCTTTTTATTGACGATGAAACACAGAAATTGCATCAGAATTAAATAGATAAGGCACGATGCCGACTTAACTACAAGAAGACTGACTCTTCTTACTTTCTATGTTTTGAACCACTCCTGGGACACTAGTTATAGATTCCGATGCTTCACTTCAGGTTTACTGTATCCCTTGGACATTCTTAGTGACGATGAAACACAGAAATTGTATCGGAATCAAATACAAAAGGCACAATGCCGACGTAAGTACATGTAGACTGACTCCTCTTACTGTCTATGTTTTGAACCATTCCTGTGACACTAGTTATAGATTCCGATGCTACACTCCCGGTTTACTGTATCCCTCTGTTCTAGTTATTGACGATGAAACACAGAAATTGCATCGGAATTAAAAAGAAAAGGCACAATGCCGACTTAAGTACAAGAAAACTGACACTTCTTACTGTCTATGTTTTGAACCATTCCTCTGACACTAGTTATAGATTCCGATGCTTCAGTCCAGGTTTACTGTATCCCTTGCACCTTCTTATTAACGATGAAACACAGAAATTGCATCGGAATTAAATACAAAAGGCAAAATGCCGACTTAAGTACACGAAGACTGACTCTTCTTACTGTCTATGATTTGAACCATTCCTGTGACACTAGTTATAGATTCCGATGCTACAGTCTAGGTTTACTGTATCCCTCTGACCTTCTTATTGACGATGAAACACATAAATGACATCGGAATTAAATACAAAAGCCACAATGCCGACTTAAGTACAAGAAGACTGACTCTTCTTACTGTCTATGATTTGAACCATTCCTGCGACACTAGTTATAGATTCCGATGCTTCACTTGAGGTTTACTGTTTCCCTTGGACCTTCTTATTGACGATGAAACACAGAAATTGCATAGGAATTAAATACAAAAGGCACAATGCCGACTTAAGTACAAGAATACTGACTCTTCTTACTGTCTATGTTTTGAACCATTCCTGTGACACTAGTTATAATGTCCGATTCTTCTCTTCAGGTTACTGTTTCCCTTGGACCTTCTAATTGACGATGAAACACAGAAATTGCATCGGAATTAAATACAAAAGGCACAATGCCGACTTAAGTACAAGAAGACTGACTCTTCCTACTGTCTATGATTTGAACTATTCCTGTCACACTAGTTATAGATGCCGATGCTTCACTTTAGGTTTACTGTATCCCTTGGGCCTTCTTATTAATGATGAGACACAGAAATTGCATCGGAATTAAGTACAAAAGGCAAAATGCCGACTTAAGTACACGAAGACTGACTCTTCTTACTGTCTATGCTTTGAACCATTCCTGTGACACTAGTTATAGATCCCGATGCTACACTCCCGGTTTACTGTATCCCTCTGTTCTAGTTATTGACGATGAAACACAGAAATTGCATCGGAATTAAATAGAAAAGGCACAATGCCGACTTAAGTACAAGAAGACTGACTCTTCTTACTGTCTATGTTTTGAACCACTCCTGTGACACTAGTTATAGATTCCGATGCTACACTCCCGGTATACTGTATCCCTCTGTTCTTGTTATTGACGATGAAACACAGAAATTGCATCGGAATTAAATAGAAAAGGCACAATGCCGACTTAAGTACAAGAAGACTGACTCTTCTTACTGTCTATAATTTGAACCATTCCTGTGACACTAGTTGTAGATTCCGATGCTTCAGTCCAGGTTTACTGTATCCCTTGGACCTTCTTATTAATGATGAGACACAGAAATTGCATCGGAATTAAATACAAAAGGCAAAATGCCGACTTAAGTACACGAAGACTGACTCTTCTTACTGTCTATGTTTTGAACCATTCCTGTGACACTAGTTATAGATCCCGATGCTACACTCCCGGTTTACTGTATCCCTCTGTTCTTGTTATTGACGATGAAACACAGAAATTGCATCGGAATTAAATAGAAAAGGCACAATGCCGACTTAAGTACAAGAAGACTGACTCTTCTTACTGTCTATAATTTGAACCGTTCCTGTGACACTAGTTGTAGATTCCGATGCCTCAGTCCAGGTTTACTGTATCCCTTGGACCTTCTTATTAACGATGAAACACAGAAATTGCATCGGAATTAAATACAAAAAGCAAAATGCCGACTTAAGAACACGAAGACTGACTCTTCTTACTGTCTATGATTTAAACCATTCCTGTGACACTAGTTATAGATTACGATTCTACAGTCCAGGTTTACTGTATCCCTCTGACCTTCTTATTGACGATGAAACACATAAATGGCAACGGAATTAAGTACAAAAGCCACAATGCCGTCTTAAGTACAAGAAGACTGACTCTTCCTACTGTCTATGTTTTGAACTATTCCTGTCACACTAGTTGTAGAGTCCGATGCTTCCCTTCAGGATTACTGTCTCACTTGGACCTTTTTATTGACGATGAAACACCGAAATTGCATCGGAATTGAATACAAAAGGCACAATGCCGACTTAAGTACAAGAAGCCTGACTCTTCTTACTTTCTATGTTTTGAACCATTCCTGTGACACTAGTTATAGATTCCGATGCTTCACTTTAGGTTTACTGTATCCCTTGGACCTTCTTAGTGACGATGAAAAACAGAAATTGCATCAGAATTAAATACTAAAGGCACAATGCCGACGTAAGTACATGATGACTGACTCCACTTACTGTCTATGTTTTGAACCATTCCTGTGACACTAGTTATAGATACCGATGCTACACTCCCGGTTTACTGTATCCCTCTGTTCTTGTTATTGACGATGAAACACAGAAATTGCATCGGAATTAAATAGAAAAGGCACAATGCCGACTTAAGTACAAGAAGACTGACTCTTCTTAGTGTCTATGTTTTGAACCATTCCTGTGACACTAGTTATAGATTCCGATGCTTCAGTCCAGGTTTACTGTATCCCTTGGACCTTCTTATTGACGACGAAACACAGAAATTGCATGGGAATTAAATAGAAAAAGCACAATGCCGACTTAAGTACAGGAAGACTGACTCTTCTTGCTGAATATGTTTTGAACCAATCCTGTGACACTAGTTATAGATTCCGATGCTTCACTTCTGGTTTACTGTATCCCTTGGACCTTCTTATTGACGATGAAACACAGAAATTGCATCGGAATTAAATACAGAAGGCACAATGCCGACTTAAGTACAAGAAGACTGACCCTTCCTACTGTCTATGCTTTGAACCATTCCTGTGACACTAGTTTTGGATTCCGATGCTTCACTTCAGGTTTACTGTATCCCCCTGACCTTCTTATTGACGATGAAACACAGAAATTGCATCGGAATTAAATACAAAAGGCACAATGCCGACTGAAGTACAAGAAGACTGACTCTTCTTACTGTCTATACTTTGAACCATTCCTGCGACACTAGTTATAGATTCCTATGCTTCACTTCAGGTTTACTGTATCTCTCTGACCTTCTTATTGACGATGAAACACAGAAATTGCATCGGAATTAAATGGAAAAGGCACAATGCCGACTTAAGTACAAGAAGACTGACTCTTCTTACTGACTACGTTTCGAACCATTCCTGTGACATTATTTATAGATTCCGATGCTTCACTCCAGGTTTACTATATCCCTTGGACCTTCTTATTGACGATGAAACACAGGAATGGCATCGGAATTAAACAGAAAAGGCACGATGCCGACTTAGTACAAGAAGACTGACTCTTCTTACTGTCTATGTTTTGAACATTTCCTGTGACACTAGTTATAGACTCCGATGCTTCACTTCAGGTTTACTGTATCCCTCTGATCTTCTTACTGACGATAAAACACAGAAATTGCATCGGAATTAAATACAAAAGCCACAATGCCGACTTAAGTACAAGAAGAAAGACTCTTCTTACTGTCTATGATTTGAACCATTCCTGTGACACTAGTTATAATTTCCGATGCTTCTCTTCAGATAACTGTATCCCTTGGACCCTCTAATTGACGATGAAACACAGAAATTGCTTCGGAAATAAATACAAAAGGCACAATGCCGACTTACGTACAAGAAGACTGACTCTTCCTACTGTCTATGTTTTGAACTATTCCTCTCACACTAGTTATACAGTCCGATGCTTCCCTTCAGGATTACTATATCACTTGGACCTTTTTATTGACGATTAAACACAGAAATTGCATCGGAATTAAATAGAAAAGGCACAATGCCGACTTAAGTACAAGAAGACTGACTCTTCTTACTTTCTATGTTTTGAACCATTCCTGTGACACTAGTTATAGATTCCGATGCTTCACTTCAGGTTTACTGTATCCCTTGGACCTTCTTAGTGACGATGAAACACAGAAATTGCATCGGAATTAAATACAAAAGCCACAATGCCGACGTAAGTACATGATGACTGACTCCACTTACTGTCTATGTTTTGAACCATTCCTGTGACACTAGTTATAGATTCCGATGCTACACTCCCGGTTTACTGTATCCCTCTGTTCTTGTTATTGACGATGAAACACAGAAATTGCATCGGAATTAAATAGAAAAGGCACAATGCCGACTTACGTACAAGAAGACTGACTCATCTTAGTGTCTATGTTTTGAACCATTCCTGTGACACTAGTTATAGATTCCGATGCTACAGTAAAGGTTTTTATTGTATCCCTTGGACCTTCATATTGACGATGAAACACACAAATTGCTTCGGAATTAAATACAAAAGGCACAATGCCGTCTTAAGTACAAGAAGTCTGACTCTTCATACTTTCTATGATTTGAACCATTCCAGTACACTAGTTATAGATTCCGATGCTTCACTCCAGGTTTACTGTATCCCTTGGACCTTCTTATTGACAAAGAAACACAGAAATTGCATCGGAATTAAATGGAAAAAGCACAATGCCGACTTAAGTACAGGAAGTCTGACTCTTCTTGCTGAATATGTTTTGAACCAATCCTGTGACACTAGTTATAGATTCCGATGCTTCACTTCTGGTTTACTGTTTCCCTTGGACCTTCTTATTGACGATGAAACACAGAAATTGCATCGGAATTAAATACAGAAGGCACAATGCCGACTTAAGTACAAGAAGACTGACCCTTCCTACTGTCTATGCGTTGAACCATTCCTGTGACACTAGTTTTGGATTCCGATGCTTCACTTCAGGTTTACTGTATCCCTCTGACCTTCTTATTGACGATGAAACACAGAAATTGCATCGGAATCGAATACAAAAGGCACAATGCCGACTGAAGTACAAGAAGACTGACTCTTCTTACTGTCTATATTTTGAACCATTCCTATGACACTAGTTATAGATTCCGATGCTTCATATCAGGTTTACTGTATCCCTCTGACCTTATTATTGACGATGAAACACAGAAATTGCATAGGAATTAAATACAAAAGGCACAATGCCGACTTAAGCACAAGAAGACTGACTCTTCTTACTGTCTATGTTTTGAACCATTCCTGTGACACTAGTTATAGAGTCCGATGCTTCACTTCAGGTTTAGTGTATCCCTTGGACCTTGTTATTGACGATGAAACACAGAAATTGCATCGGAATTAAATACAAAAGGCACAATGCCGACTGAAGTACAAGAAGACTGACTCTTCTTACTGTCTATACTTTGAACCATTCCTGTGACACTAGTTATAGATTCCTATGCTTCACTTCAGGTTTACTGTATCTCTCTGACCTTCTTATTGACAATGAAACACAGAAATTGCATCGGAAATAAAAAGAAAAGGCACAATGCCGACTTAAGTACAAGAAGACTGACTCTTCTTACTGACTATGTTTGAACCATTCCTGTGACATTAGTTATAGATTCCGATTCTTCACTCCAGGTTTACTAAATCCCTTGGACTTTCCTATTGACGATGAAACACAGGAATTGCATCGGAATTAAATAGAAACGGCACAATGCCGACTTAAGTACAAGAATACTGACTCTTCTTACTGACTATGTTTTGGACAATTCCTGTGACACTAGATATAGACTCCGATGTTCACTTCAGGTTTACTGTATCCCTCTGAACTTCCTATTGACGATAAAAGACAGAAATTGCATCGGAATTAAATACGAAAGCCACAATGCCGACTTAAGTACAAGAATACTGACTCTTTTTACTGTCTATGTTTTGAACCATTCCTGTGACACTAGTTGTAGATTCCGATGCTACACTTCAGGTTTACTGTATCCCTAGGGCCTTCTTATTGACGATGAAACACAGAAATTGCATCGGAATTAAATACAAAAGGCACAATGCCGACGTAAGTACAAGAACACTGACTCTTCCTACTGTCTATGTTTTGAACCATTCCTGTGACACTAGTTATAGATTCTGATGCTTCACTTCAGGTTTACTGTATCCCTTGGACCTTCTTATTGACGATGAAGCACAGAAATTGCATCGGAATTAAATAGAAAAGGCACAATGCCGACTTAAGTACACGAAGACTGACTCTTCTTACTGTCTATGATTTGAACCATTCCTGTGACACTAGTTATAATTTCCGATGCTTCTCTTCAGGTTACTGTATCCCTTGGACCTTCTTAGTGACGATGAAACACAGATATTGCATCGGAATTAAATACAAAAGGCACAATGCCGACGTAAGTACATGTAGACTGACTCCTCTTACTGCCTATGTTTTG
This sequence comes from Schistocerca serialis cubense, assembly GCF_023864345.2. Taxonomy (NCBI): domain Eukaryota; kingdom Metazoa; phylum Arthropoda; class Insecta; order Orthoptera; family Acrididae; genus Schistocerca; species Schistocerca serialis. The sequence goes on along the minus strand of NC_064642.1, from coordinate 835,788,173 downwards.
AACCATTCCTGTGACACTAGTTACAGATTCCGATGCTAGTCTCCCGGTTTACTGTATCCCTCTGTTCTTGTTATTGACGATGAAACACAGAAATTGCATCGGAATTAAATAGAAGAGGCACAATGCCGACTTAAGTACAAGAAGACTGACTCTTCTTACTGTCTATGTTTTGAACCATTCCTGTGACACTAGTTATAGATTCCGATGCTTCAGTCCAGGTTTACTGTATCCCTTGGAACTTCTTATTAACGATGAAACAGAGAAATTGCATCGGAATTAAATACAAAAGGCAAAATGCCGACTTAAGTAAACGAAGACTGACTCTTCTTACTGTCTATGATTTGAACCATTCCTGTGACACTAGTTATAGATTCCGATGCTACAGTCCAGGTTTACTGTATCCCTCTGACCTTCTTATTGACGATGAAACACATAAATGGCATCGGAATTAAATACAAAAGCCACAATGCCGACTTAAGTACAAGAAGACTGACTCTTCTTACTGTCTATGATTTGAACCATTCCTGCGACACTAGTTATAGATTCCGATGCTACACTTGAGGTTTACTGCTTCCCTTGGACCTTCTTATTGACAATGAAACACAGAAATTGCATAGGAATTAAATACAAAAGGCACAATGCCGACTTAAGTACAAGAAGACTGACTCTTCTTACTGTCTATGTTTTGAACCATTCCTGTGACACTAGTTATAATTTCCGATGCTTCTCTTCAGGTTACTGTATTCCTTGGACCTTCTAATTGACGATGAAACACAGAAATTGCATCGGAATTAAATACAAAATGCACAATGCCGACTTAAGTACAAGAAGACTGACTCTTCCTACTGTCTATGATTTGAACTATTCCTGTCACACTACTTATAGATTCCGATGCTTCACTTCAGGTTAACTGTATCCCTTGGGCCTTCTTATTAACGATGAAACACAGAAATTGCATCGGAATTAAATACAAAAGCAAAATGCCGACTTAAGTACACGAAGACTGACTCTTCTTACTGTCTATGTTTTGAACCATTCCTGTGACACTAGTTATAGATTCCGATGCTACACTCCCGGTTTACTGTATCCCTCTGTTCTTGTTATTGACGATGAAACACAGAAATTGCATCGGAATTAAATAGAAAAGACACAATGCCGACTTAAGTACAAGAAGACTGACTCTTCTTACTGTCTATGTTTTGAACCATTCCTGTGACACTAGTTATGGATTCCGATGCTACATTCCCGGTTTACTGTATCCCTCTGTTCGTGTTATTGACGATGAAACACAGAAATTGCATCGGAATTAAATAGAAAAGGCACAATGCCGACTTAAGTACAAGAAGACTGACTCTTCTTACTGTCTATGTTTTGAACCATTCCTGTGACACTAGTTATAGATTCCGATGCTTCAGTCCAGGTTTACTGTATCCCTTGGACCTTCTTATTAACGATGAAACACAGAAATTGCATCGGAATTAAATACAAAAGGCAAAATGCCGACTTAAGTACACGAAGACTGACTCTTCTTACTGGCTATGATTTGAACCATTCCTGTGACACTAGTTATAGATTCCGATGCTACAGTCCAGGTTTACTGTATCCCTCTGACCTTCTTATTGACGATGAAACACATAAATGGCATCGGAATTAAATACAAAAGCCACATAGCCGACTTAAGTACAAGAAGACTGACTCTTCTTACTGTCTATGATTTGAACCATTCCTGCGACACTAGTTATAGATTCCGATGCTTCACTTGAGGTTTACTGTTTCCCTTGGACCTTCTTATTGACGATGAAACACAGAAATTGCATAGGAATTAAATACAAAAGGCACAATGCCGACTTAAGTACAAGAAGACTGACTCTTCTTACTGTCTCTGATTTGAACCACTCCTGTGACACTAGTTACAATTTCCGATGCTTCTCTTCACGTTACTGTATCCCTTGGACCTTCTAATTGACGATGAAACACAGAAATTGCATCGGAATTAAATACAAAAGGCACAATGCCGACTTAAGTACAAGAAGACTGACTCTTCCTACTGTCTATGTTTTGAACTATTCCTGTCACACTAGTTGTAGAGTCCGATGCTTCCCTTCAGGATTACTGTCTCACTTGGACCTTCTTATTGACGATGAAACACAGAAATTGCATCGGAATTAAATAGAAAAGGCACAATGCCGACTTACGTACAAGAAGACTGACTCTTCTTACTGTCTCTGATTTGAACCACTCCTGTGACACTAGTTACAATTTCCGATGCTTCTCTTCACGTTACTGTATCCCTTGGACCTTCTTATTGACGATGAAACACAGAAATTGCATCGGAATTAAATACAAAAGACACAATGCCGACGTAAGTACAAGAAGACTGACCCTTCCTACTGTCTATGCTTTGAACCATTCCTGTGACACTAGTTTTGGATTCCGATGCTTCACTTCAGGTTTACTGTATCCCTCTGACCTTCTTATTTACGATGAAACACAGAAATTGCATCGGAATTAAGTACAAAAGGCACAATGCCGACTTAAGTGCAAGAAGCCTGACTCTTCTTACTGTCTACGTTTTGCACCATTCCTGTGACACAAGTTATAGATTCCGATGCTTCACTTCAGGTTTACTGTATGCCTTTGATCTTATTGCCGATGAAACACAGAAATTGCATCGGAATTAAATACATAACTCACAATGCTGACTTAAGGACAAGAAGAGTGACTCTTCTTACTGACTATGGTTTGAACCATTCCTGTGACACTAGTTATAGATTCCGATGCTTCACTTCAGGTTTACTGTATCCCTCTGAACTTCTTATTGACGATGAATCACAGAAATTACACCGGAATGAAATACAAAAGCCGCAATGCCGACTTAAGTACAAGAAGACTGACTCTTCTTACTGTCTTAATTTTGAACCATTCCTGTGACACTAGGTATAGATTCCGATGCTTCACTTCAGGTTTACTGTATCCCTCTGACCTTCTTATTGACGATGAAACACAGAAATTGCATCAGAATTAAATACAAAAGGCACAATGCCGACTTAAGTACAAGAATACTGACTCTTCTTATTGACTATGTTTTGAAACATTCCTGTGACACTAGTTATAGATTCCGATGCTTCACTCCAGGTTTACTATATCCCTTTGACCTTCTTATTGACGATGAAACACAGGAATTGCATCAGGATTGAATAGAAAAGGCACAATGCCGACTTAAGTACAGGAAGACTGACTCTTCTTACTGTCTATGTTGTGAACCATTCCTGTGTCTCTAGTTATAGATTCCGATGCTTCACTTCAGGTTTACTGTATCCCTCTGAACTTCTTATTGACGATGAATCACAGAAATTGCACCGGAATGAAATACAAAAGCCGCAATGCCGACTTAAGTACAAGAAGACTGACTCTTCTTACTGTCTATGTTTTGAAACATTCCTGTGACACTAGTTGTAGATTCCGATGCTTCACTTCAGGTTTACTGTATCCCTTTGACCTTCTTATTGACGATGAAACACAGCAATTGCATCGGAATTAAATACAAAAGGCACAATGCCGACGTAAGTACAAGAACACTGACTCTTCCTACTGTCTATGTTTTGAACCATTCCTGTGACACTAGTTATAGATTCCGATGCTTCACTTCAGGTTTACTGTATCCCTTGGACCTTCTTATTGACGATGAAACACAGAAAATGCATCGGAATTAAATACAAAAGGCACAATGCCGACTTCAGTACATCATGACCGACTCTTCTTATTGACTATGATTTGAACCATTCCTGTGACACCAGTTATAGATTCCAATGCTTCACTTCAGGTTTACTGTATCCCTTGGACATTCGTATTGACGATGAAACACAGAAATTGCATCGGAATGATATACAGAAGGCACAATGCCGACTTATGTGCAAGAAGATTGACTCTTCTTACTGTCTATGTTTTGAACCATTCCATTGACACTAGTTATAGATTCCGATGCTTCCCTTCAGGTTTACTGTATCACCTGGACCCTCTTATTGACGATGAAACACAGAAATTGCATCGGAATTAAATGGAAAAGCACAATGCCGACTTAAGTACTATAAGATTAACTCTTCTTACTGTCTATGTTTTGAACCATTCCTGTGACACTAGTTATAGATGCCGATGCTTCACTCCAGGTTTACTGTATCCCTTTGTCCGTCTTATTGACGATGACACATTGAAATTGCATCGGAATTAAATACAAAGGGCACAATGCCGACTTAAGTACATGAAGACTAACTCTTCTTACTGCCTATGTTTAGAACCATTCCTGTGACACTAGTCATAGATTCCGATGCTTCACTTCTGGTTTACTGTATCTCTTGGACCTTCTTATTGACGATGAAACACAGAAATTGCATCGGAATTAAATGGAATAGGCACAATGCCGACTTAAGTACAAGAAGACTGACTCTTCTTACTGACTAGGTTTTCAACCATTCCTGTGACACTAGTTATAGATTCCGATGCTTAACTTCAGGTTTCTATATCCCTCTGACCTTCTTATTGACGATGAAACACAGAAATTGCATCGGAAATTAATACAAAAGGCACAATGCCGACTTAAGTACAAGAAGACTGACTCTTCTTACTGTCTATGTTTAGAACCATTCCATTGACACTAGTAATAGATTCAAATACTTTACTCCAGGTTTACTGTATCTCTAGGACCTTCTAAATGACGATGAAACACTGAAATTACATCGGAAATAATTAGAAAAGGCACAATGCCGACTTAAGTACATGAAGACTGACTCTTCTTACTGACTATGTTTTGAACCATTCCTGTGACACTAGTTATAGATTCCGATGCATCACTTCTGGTTTTTCTGTATTCCTTGGACCTTCTTATTGACGAAGAAACACAGAAATTGCATCGGAATTAAATACAAAGGGCACAATGTCGACTTAAGTACATGAGGACTGACTCTTCTTACTGACTATGTTTTGAAACATTCCTGTGACACTAGTTATAGATTCCGATGCTACATTCCCGGTTTACTGTATCCCTCTGTTCGTGTTATTGACGATGAAACACAGAAATTGCATCGGAATTAAATAGAAAAGGCACAATGCCGACTTAAGTACAAGAAGACTGACTCTTCTTACTGTCTATGTTTTGAACCATTCCTGTGACACTAGTTATAGATTCCGATGCTTCAGTCCAGGTTTACTGTATCCCTTGGACCTTCTTATTAACGATGAAACACAGAAATTGCATCGGAATTAAATACAAAAGGCAAAATGCCGACTTAAGTACACGAAGACTGACTCTTCTTACTGGCTATGATTTGAACCATTCCTGTGACACTAGTTATAGATTCCGATGCTACAGTCCAGGTTTACTGTATCCCTCTGACCTTCTTATTGACGATGAAACACATAAATGGCATCGGAATTAAATACAAAAGCCACATAGCCGACTTAAGTACAAGAAGACTGACTCTTCTTACTGTCTATGATTTGAACCATTCCTGCGACACTAGTTATAGATTCCGATGCTTCACTTGAGGTTTACTGTTTCCCTTGGACCTTCTTATTGACGATGAAACACAGAAATTGCATAGGAATTAAATACAAAAGGCACAATGCCGACTTAAGTACAAGAAGACTGACTCTTCTTACTGTCTCTGATTTGAACCACTCCTGTGACACTAGTTACAATTTCCGATGCTTCTCTTCACGTTACTGTATCCCTTGGACCTTCTAATTGACGATGAAACACAGAAATTGCATCGGAATTAAATACAAAAGGCACAATGCCGACTTAAGTACAAGAAGACTGACTCTTCCTACTGTCTATGTTTTGAACTATTCCTGTCACACTAGTTGTAGAGTCCGATGCTTCCCTTCAGGATTACTGTCTCACTTGGACCTTCTTATTGACGATGAAACACAGAAATTGCATCGGAATTAAATAGAAAAGGCACAATGCCGACTTACGTACAAGAAGACTGACTCTTCTTACTGTCTCTGATTTGAACCACTCCTGTGACACTAGTTACAATTTCCGATGCTTCTCTTCACGTTACTGTATCCCTTGGACCTTCTTATTGACGATGAAACACAGAAATTGCATCGGAATTAAATACAAAAGACACAATGCCGACGTAAGTACAAGAAGACGACCCTTCCTACTGTCTATGCTTTGAACCATTCCTGTGACACTAGTTTTGGATTCCGATGCTTCACTTCAGGTTTACTGTATCCCTCTGACCTTCTTATTTACGATGAAACACAGAAATTGCATCGGAATTAAATACAAAAGGCACAATGCCGACTTAAGTGCAAGAAGCCTGACTCTTCTTACTGTCTACGTTTTGCACCATTCCTGTGACACAAGTTAAAGATTCCGATGCTTCACTTCAGGTTTACTGTATGCCTTTGATCTTATTGCCGATGAAACACAGAAATTGCATCGGAATTAAATACATAACTCACAATGCTGACTTAAGGACAAGAAGAGTGACTCTTCTTACTGACTATGGTTTGAACCATTCCTGTGACACTAGTTATAGATTCCGATGCTTCACTTCAGGTTTACTGTATCCCTCTGAACTTCTTATTGACGATGAATCACAGAAATTACACCGGAATGAAATACAAAAGCCGCAATGCCGACTTAAGTACAAGAAGACTGACTCTTCTTACTGTCTTAATTTTGAACCATTCCTGTGACACTAGGTATAGATTCCGATGCTTCACTTCAGGTTTACTGTATCCCTCTGACCTTCTTATTGACGATGAAACACAGAAATTGCATCAGAATTAAATACAAAAGGCACAATGCCGACTTAAGTACAAGAAGACTGACTCTTCTTATTGACTATGTTTTGAAACATTCCTGTGACACTAGTTATAGATTCCGATGCTTCACTCCAGGTTTACTATATCCCTTTGACCTTCTTATTGACGATGAAACACAGGAATTGCATCAGGATTGAATAGAAAAGGCACAATGCCGACTTAAGTACAGGAAGACTGACTCTTCTTACTGTCTATGTTGTGAACCATTCCTGTGTCTCTAGTTATAGATTCCGATGCTTCACTTCAGGTTTACTGTATCCCTCTGAACTTCTTATTGACGATGAATCACAGAAATTGCACCGGAATGAAATACAAAAGCCGCAATGCCGACTTAAGTACAAGAAGACTGACTCTTCTTACTGTCTATGTTTTGAAACATTCCTGTGACACTAGTTGTAGATTCCGATGCTTCACTTCAGGTTTACTGTATCCCTTTGACCTTCTTATTGACGATGAAACACAGCAATTGCATCGGAATTAAATACAAAAGGCACAATGCCGACGTAAGTACAAGAACACTGACTCTTCCTACTGTCTATGTTTTGAACCATTCCTGTGACACTAGTTATAGATTCCGATGCTTCACTTCAGGTTTACTGTATCCCTTGGACCTTCTTATTGACGATGAAACACAGAAAATGCATCGGAATTAAATACAAAAGGCACAATGCCGACTTCAGTACATCATGACCGACTCTTCTTATTGACTATGATTTGAACCATTCCTGTGACACCAGTTATAGATTCCAATGCTTCACTTCAGGTTTACTGTATCCCTTGGACATTCGTATTGACGATGAAACACAGAAATTGCATCGGAATGATATACAGAAGGCACAATGCCGACTTATGTGCAAGAAGATTGACTCTTCTTACTGTCTATGTTTTGAACCATTCCATTGACACTAGTTATAGATTCCGATGCTTCCCTTCAGGTTTACTGTATCACCTGGACCCTCTTATTGACGATGAAACACAGAAATTGCATCGGAATTAAATGGAAAAGCACAATGCCGACTTAAGTACTATAAGATTAACTCTTCTTACTGTCTATGTTTTGAACCATTCCTGTGACACTACTTATAGATGCCGATGCTTCACTCCAGGTTTACTGTATCCCTTTGTCCGTCTTATTGACGATGACACATTGAAATTGCATCGGAATTAAATACAAAGGGCACAATGCCGACTTAAGTACATGAAGACTAACTCTTCTTACTGCCTGTGTTTAGAACCATTCCTGTGACACTAGTCATAGATTCCGATGCTTCACTTCTGGTTTACTGTATCTCTTGGACCTTCTTATTGACGATGAAACACAGAAATTGCATCGGAATTAAATGGAATAGGCACAATGCCGACTTAAGTACAAGAAGACTGACTCTTCTTACTGACTAGGTTTTCAACCATTCCTGTGACACTAGTTATAGATTCCGATGCTTAACTTCAGGTTTCTATATCCCTCTGACCTTCTTATTGACGATGAAACACAGAAATTGCATCGGAAATTAATACAAAAGGCACAATGCCGACTTAAGTACAAGAAGACTGACTCTTCTTACTGTCTATGTTTAGAACCATTCCATTGACACTAGTAATAGATTCAAATACTTTACTCCAGGTTTACTGTATCTCTAGGACCTTCTAAATGACGATGAAACACTGAAATTACATCGGAAATAATTAGAAAAGGCACAATGCCGACTTAAGTACATGAAGACTGACTCTTCTTACTGACTATGTTTTGAACCATTCCTGTGACACTAGTTATAGATTCCGATGCATCACTTCTGGTTTTTCTGTATTCCTTGGACCTTCTTATTGACGAAGAAACACAGAAATTGCATCGGAATTAAATACAAAGGGCACAATGTCGACTTAAGTACATGAGGACTGACTCTTCTTACTGACTATGTTTTGAAACATTCCTGTGACACTAGTTATAGATTCCGATGCTTCACTTCAGGTTTACTGTATCCCTTGGACCTGCTTATTGACGATGAAACACAGAAATTGCATCGGAATTAAATACAAAAGGAACAATGCCGACTTAGGTACATGAAGACTGACTCTTCCTACTGTCTATGTTTTGAACCATTCCTGTGACACTAGTTATAGATTCCGATGCTACACTTCAGGTTCACTGTATCATTTTGACCTTCTTATTGACGATGAAGCACAGAAATTACATCGGAATTAAATCCAATAGGCACTATGCCGACTTACGTACAAAATACTGACTCTTCTTACTGACTATGTTTTGAACCATTCCTGTGACACTAGTTATAGATTCCGATTCTTCACTTCAGGTTTACTGTATTCCTCTGACCATCTTATTGACGATGATACACAGATATTGCATCGGAATTAAATACAAAAGACACAATGCCGACTTAAGGTCAAGAAGTCTGACTCTTCTTACTGACTATGTTTTGAACCATTCCTGTGACACTAGTTATAGATTCCGATGCTTCGCTTCAGGTTTACTGTATCCCTCTGACCTTCTTATTATCGATGAAACACAGAAATTGCACCAGAATTAAATACAAAAGGCACAATGCCGACTTAAGTAAATGAAGACCGACTCTTCATACTGACTATGTTTTCTACCATTCCTGTGACACTAGTTATAGATTCCGATGCTTCGCTTCAGGTTTACTGCATCCCTTGTACCATCTTAGTGACGATGAAACACAGAAATTGCATCGGAATTAAATACAAAAGACAAAATGCCGACTTAAGTTCAAGAAGACTGACTCTTCTTACTGACTATGTTTTGAACCATCCCTGTGATACTAGTTATAGATTCCGATGCTTCACTAAAGGTTTACCGTATCCCTCTGGCCTTGTTGACGATGAAACACAGAAATTGCATCGGAAGTAAATACAAAAGGCACAATACCGACTTAAGTGCAAGAAGACTGACTCTTCCTAAGGTCTATGTTTTGAACGATTAATGTCGCACTAGTTATAGATTCCGATGCTTCACTTCAGGTTTACTGTATTCTTCTGACCCTCTTATTGACGATGAAACACAGAAATTGCATCGGAATTAAATACAAAAGGCACAATGCCGACTTGAGTATAAGAAGACTGCCTCTTATTACTGTCTATGTTTTGAACCATTGCTATGACACTAGTTATAGATTCCGATGCTTGACTTTAGGGTTCCTGTATCCCTCTGACCTTCTTATTGACGATGAAACACAGAAATTGCATCGGAATTAAATATAAAAGGCACAATGCCGACTTAAGTACAAGAAGACTGACTCTTCTTACTGTCTATGTTTTTAACCATTCCTGAGACACTTGTTATAGATTCCGATGCTTCACTTCAGGTTTACTGTATCCCTTGGACCTTCTTATTGATGATGAAACACAGAAATTGCATCGGAATTAAATACAAAAGGCACAATGCCGACTTAAGTTCAAAAAGACTGACTCTTCTTACTGACTATGCTATGAACCATTCCTGTGACACCAGTTATAGATTCCAAAGCTTCACTTCAGGTTTACTGTATCCCTCTGACCTTCTTATTGACGATGGAACACAGAAATTGCATCGGAATTAAATAGAAAAGGCACAATGCCGACTTGAGTACAAGCAGACTGACTCTTCTTACTGTCTATGTTTTGAACCATTCCTGTGACACTAGTTATAGATTCCGATGCTTCACTTCAGGTTTACTGTATCCCTAGGACCTTCTTATTGACGATCACACACAGAAATTGAATCGGAATTTAATACAAAAATGCACAATGCTGACTCAAGGACAAGTAGACTGACTCTTCTTACTATCTATGTTTTTAACCATTCCTGTGACACTAGTTATAGATTCCGATGCTTCACTTCAGGTTTACTGTATCCCTTGGACCTTCTTATTTACGATGAAACACAGAAATTACATCGGAATTAAATACAAAAGGCATAATGCCGACTTAAGTACAAAAAGACTGACAAATCTTACTGACTATGTTTTGAACCATTCCTGTGACACCAGTTATAGATTCCGATGCTTAACTTCAGGTTTACTGTATCCCTCTGACCTTCTTATTGACGATGAAACACAGAAATTGCATCGGAATTAAATAGAAAAGGCACAATGCCGACTTGAGTACAAGAAGAATGACTCTTCTTACTGTCTATGTTTTGAACCATTCCTGTGACACTAGTTATAGATTCCGATACTTGACTTCAGGTTTACTGTATCCCTTGGACCTTCTTATTGACGATCATACACAGAAATTGCATCGGAATTTAATACAAAAATGTACAATGCCGACTCAAGGACAAGAAGACTGACTCGTCTTACTATCTATGTTTTGAACCATTCCTGTGACACTAGTTATAGATTCCGATGCTTCACTTCAGGTTTACTGTATCCCTCTGACCTTCTTATTGACGATGAAACACAGAAATAAAATCGGTATTAAATATGTAATGCACAATGGCGACTTAAGTACAAGATGACTGATTCTTCTTCATGACTATGTTTTGAACCATTTCTGTGACACAAGTTTTAGATTATAATGCATTACTTCAGGGTTACTGTATCCCTCGGACCTTCTTATTGACGATGAAACACAGAAATTGCATCGAAATTAAATAGAAAAGGCACAATGCCGACTTAGGTACAAGAAGACTGACTCTTGTAACTGAGTATGTTTTGAAGCATTCCTGTGACACTAGTTATAGATTCCGATGCTTCACTTCAGGTTTACTGTATCCCTTGGAACTTCTTATTGACGATGAAACACAGAAATTGCATCGGAATTAAATACGAAAGGCACAATACCGACATAAGTACAAGAAGACTGACTCTTCTTACTGTCTATGTTTTGAACCATTCCTGTGATACTAGTTATTGATTCCGATGCTTCACTTCAGGTTTACTGTATCATTTCGACCTTCTTATTTACGATGAAACACAGAAATTACATCGGAATTAAATACAAAAGGCACAATGACGACTTAAGTACAATAAGGCTGACTCTTCTTATTGACAATGTTTTGAACCATTCCTGTGACACTAGTTACAGATTCCGATGCTTCACTACAAGTTTACTGTATCCCTCTGACCTTATTGCTGATGAAACACCGAAATTGCATCGGAATTACATACAAAATGCACAATACCGACATAAGTACATGAAGATTGACTCTTCTTACTGCCTATGTTTTGAACGAATCCTGTGACACTAGTTATAGATTCCGATGCTTCACTTCAGGTTTACTGTATCCCTTGGACCTTCTTATTGATGATGAAACACAGACATTGCATCGGAATTAAATACAAAAGGCACATTGCCGACTTAAGTACAAGAAGACTGACTCTTCTTACTGTCTATGTTTTTAACCATTCCTGAGACACTTGTTATAGATTCCGATGCTTCACTTCCAGTTTACTGTATCCCTTGGACCTTCTTATTGATGATGAAACACAGACATTGCATCGGAATTAAATACAAAAGGCACAATGCCGACTTAAGTTCAAAAGACTGACTCTTCTTACTGACTACGCTATGAACCATTCCTGAGACACTTGTTATAGATTCCGATGCTTCACTTCAGGTTTACTGTATCCCTCTGACCTTCTTATTGACGATGAAACACAGAAATTGCATCGGAATTAAATATAAAATGCACAATGCCGACTTAAGTACAAGAAGACTGATTCTTCTTCATGACTATGTTTTGAACCATTTCTGTGACAAAAGTTATAGATTCCGATGCTTCACTTAAGGGTTACTGTATCCCTCGGACCTTCTTATTGACGATGAAACATAGAAATTGCATCGGAATTAAATACAAAAGGAACAATGCCGACTTAAGTACAAGAAGACTGACTCTTCTGACTGTCTATGTTTTTAACCATTCCTGTGACACTTGTTATAGATTCCGATGCTTCACTTCAGGTTTACTGTATCCCTTGTACCTTCTTATTGACGATGAAACACAGAAATTGCATCGGAATTAAATACAAAAGGCACAATGCCGACTTAAGTACAAGAAGACTGACTCTTCTTCCTGACTATGTTTTGAACCATTTCTGTGACACAAGTTATAGATTCCGATGCTTCACTTCAGTTTTACTGTATCCCTTTGACCTTCTTATTGACGATGAAACACAGAAATTGAATCGGAATTAAATACAAAAGGCGCAATGCCGACTTAAGTACAAGAAGACTGACTCTTCTTACTGTCTATGTTTTGAACAATTCCTGTGACACTAGTAATAGATTCCGATGCTTCACTTCAGGTTTACTGCATCATTCGGACCTTCTTATTTACGATGAAACACAGATATTACATCGGAATTAAATACGAAACGCACAATGCCGACTTAAGTACAAAAAGGCTGACTCTTCTAACTGACTATGTTTTGATCCATTCCTGTGACACCAGTTATAGATTCCGATGCTTCACTTCAGGTTTACTGTATCCCTCTGACCTCCTTATTGACGATGAAACACAGAAATTGCATCGGAATTAAATACAAAAGGCACAATGCCGACTTAAGTACAAAAAGACTGACTCTTCTTACTGACTATGTTTTGAACCATTTCTGTGACACCAGTTATAGATTCCGATGCTTCACTTAAGGTTAACTGTATCCCTCTGACCTTCTTATTGACGATGAAACACAGAAATTGCATTGGAATTAAATACAAAAGGCACAATGCCGACCTAAGTTCTAGAAGACTGACAATTCTTACTGTCTATGTTTGAACCATTCCTGTGACACTAGTTATAGATTTCGATGCCTGACACCAGGTTTGCTGTATCAATTGGACCTTCTCATTGACAATGAAACACCGAAATTGCATCGGAATCAAATAGAATAGGCACAATGCCGATTTAGGTACAAAAAGACCGACTCTTGTTACTGAGTATGTTTTGAACCATTCCTGTGACACTAGTTATAGATTCCGATGCTTCACTTCCGGTTTTCTGTATCCATTGTAACTTCTTATTGACGATGAAACACAGAAATTGCATCGGAATTGAATACAAAAGTCACAATACCGACTTAAGTACAAGAAGACTGACTCTTCTTACTGTCTATGTTTTGAACCATTCCTGTGACACTAGTTATAGATTCCGATGCTCCACTACAGGTTTACTGTATCCCTCTGACCTTATTGCCGATGAAACACAATAATTGCATCGGACTTAAATACAAAAGGCACAAACCGACTTAAATACAAGAAGACGGACTCTTCATACTGTCTATGCTTTGAACCATTCCTGTGTGACTAGTTATAGATTCCGATGCTTCACTTCAGGTTTACTGTATCATTTGGACCTTCTTATTTTCGATGAAACACAGAAATTACATCGCAATTAAATAAAAAAGGCACAATGCCGACTTAAGTACAAAAAGACTGACTCATCTTACTGACTATGTTTTGAACCATTCCTGTGACACCAGTTATAGATTCCGATGCTTAACTTCAGGTTTACTGTATCCCTCTGACCTTCTTATTCACGTTGAAACACAGAAATTGCATCGGAATTAAATAGAAAAGGCACAATGCCGACTTCAGTACAAGAAGACTGACTGTTCCTACTGTCTATGTTTTGAACCATTCCTGTGACACTAGTTATAGATTCCGATGCTTGACTTCAGGTTTACTGTATCCCTTGGACCTTCTTATTGACGATCATACACAGAAATTGCATCGGAATTTAATACAAAAATGCACAATGCCGACTCAAGGACAAGAAGACTGACTCTTCTTACTATCTATGTTTTGAACCATTCCTGTGACACTAGTTATAGATTCCGATGCTTCACTTCAGGTTTACTGTATCTATCTGACCTTCTTATTGACTATGAAACACAGAAATAACATCGGTATTAAATATATAATGCACAATGGCGACTTAAGTACAAGATGACTGATTCTTCTTCATGACTATGTATTGAACCATTTCTGTGACACAAGTTATAGATTCCAATCCTTCACTTCAGGGTTACTGTATCCCTCTGACTTTCTTATTGACGATGAAACACAGAAATTGCATCGGAATTAAATAGAAAAGGCACAATGCCGACTTAGGTGCAAGAAGACTGACTCTTGTTACTGAGTATGTTTAGAACAATTCCTGTGACACTAGTTATAGATTCCGATGCTTCACTTCAGGTTTACTGTATCCCTTGGAACTTCTTATTGACGATGAAACACAGAAATTGCATCGGAATTAAATACAAAAGGCACAATACCGACTTAAGTACAAGAAGACTGACTCTTCTTACTGTCTATGTTTTGAACCATTCCTGTGACACTGGTTATTGATTCCGATGCTTCACTTCAGGTTTACTGTATCATTTGGACCTTCTTATTTACGATGAAACCCAGAAATTATATCGGAATTAAATACAAAAGGCACAATGACGACTTAAGTACAAAAAGACTGACTCTTCTTACTGACAATGTTTTGAACCATTCCTGTGACACTAGTTATAGATTCCGATGCTTTACTACAAGTTTACTGTATCCCTCTGACCTTATTGCCGATGAAACACCGAAATTGCATCGGAATTACATAAAAAATGCACAATACCGACTTAAGTACAAGAAGACTGACTCTTCTTACTGTCTATGTTTTGAACCATTCCTGTGACACTAGTTATAGATTCCGATGCTTCACTTCAGGTTTACTGTATCCCTTGGAACTTCTTATTGACGATGAAACACAGAAATTGCATCGGAATTAAATACAAAAGGCACAATACCGACTTAAGTACAAGAAGACTGACTCTTCTTACTGTCTATGTTTTGAACCATTCCTGTGACACCAGTTATAGTTTCCGATGCTTCACTTCAGGTTTACTGTATCCCTCTGACCTCCTTATTGACGATGAAACACAGAAATTGCATCGGAATTAAATACAAAAGGCACAATGCCGACTTAAGTACAAAAAGACTGACTCTTCTTACTGACTATGTTTTGAACCATTTCTGTGACACCAGTTATAGATTCCGATGCTTCACTTCAGGTTTACTGTATCCCTCTGACCTTCTTATTGACGATGAAACACAGTAATTGCATCAGAATTAAATACAAAAGGTACAATGCCGACTTAAGTGCTAGAAGACTGACAATTCTTACTGTCTATGTTTGAACCATTCCTGTGACACTAGTTATAGATTTCGATGCCTGACACCAGGTTTACTGTATCCCTTGGACCTTCTCATTGCCAATGAAACACCGAAATTGCATCGGAATTAAATATAAAAGGCACAATGCCGACTTAGGTACAAAAAGACTGACTCTTGTTACTGAGTATGCTTTGAACCATTCCTGTGACACTAGTATAGATTCCGATGCTTCACTTCCGATTTTCTGTATCCATTGTAACTTCTTATTGACGATGAAACACAGAAATTGCATCGGAATTGAATACAAAAGTCACAATACCGACTTAAGTACAAGAAGACAGACTCTTCTTACTGTCTATGTTTTGAACCATTCCTGTGACACTAGTTATAGATTCTGATGCTTGACTTCAGGTTTACTGTATCCCTTGGACCTTGTTATTGACGATCATACTCAGAAATTGCATCGGAATTTAATACAAAAATGCACAATGCCGACTCAAGGACAAGAAGACTGACTCTTCTTACTATCTATGTTTTGAACCATTCCTGTGACTCTAGTTATAGATTCCGATGCTTCACTTCAGGTTTACTGTATCTATCTGACCTTCTTATTGACGATGAAACACAGAAATAACATCGGTATTAAATATATAATGCACAATGGCGACTTAAGTACAAGATGACTGATTCTTCTTCATGACTATGTATTGAACCATTTCTGTGACACAAGTTATAGATTCCAATGCTTCACTTCAGGATTACTGTATCCCTCTGACCTTCTTATTGACGATGAAACACAGAAATTGCATCGGAATTAAATAGAAAAGGCACAATGCCGACTTAGGTACAAGAAGACTGACTCTTCTTACTGTCTACGTTTTGAACCATTCCTGTGACACTAGTTATTGATTCCGATGCTTCACTTCAGGTTTACTGTATCATTTGGACCTTCTTATTTACGATGAAACCCAGAAATTACATCGGAATTAAATACAAAAGGCACAATGACGACTTAAGTACAAAAAGAATGACTCTTCTTACTGACAATGTTTTGAACCATTCCTGTGACACTAGCTATAGATTCCGATGCTTCACTACAAGTTTACTGTATCCCTCTGACCTTATTGCCGATGAAACACCGAAATTGCATCGGAATTACATACAAAATGCAGAATACCGACTTAAGTACATGAAGACTGACTCTTCTTACTGCCTATGTTTTGAACCAATCCTGTGACACTAGTTATAGATTCCGATGCTTCACTTTAGGGTTACTGTATCCCTCTGACCTTCTTATTGACAATGGAACACAGAAATTGCATCGGAATTAAATAGAAAAGGCACAATGCGGACTTGTGTACAAGAAGATTGACTCTTCTTACTGTCTAAGTTTTGAACCATTCCTGTGACACTAGTTATAGATTCCGATGCTTGACTTCAGGTTTACTGTATCCCTAGGACCTTCCTATTGACGTTCATACACAGAAATTGCATCGGAATTTAATACAAAAATGCACAATGCCGACTCAAGGACTAGTAGACTGAGTCTTCTTACTATCTATGTTTTTAACCATTCCTGTGACACTAGTTATAGATTCCGATGCTTCACTTCAGGTTTACTGTATCCCTCTGACTTTCTTATTGACGATGAAACACAGAAATTGCATCGGAATTAAATATAAAATGCACAATGCCGACTTAAGTACAAGAATTCTGATTCTTCTTCATGACTATGTTTTGAACCATTTCTGTGACACAAGTTATAGATTCCGATGCTTCACTTAAGGGTTACTGTATCCCTCGGACCTTCTTATTGACGATGAAGCATAGAAATTGCATCGGAATTAAATACAAAAGGAACAATGCCGACTTAAGTACAAGAAGACTGACTCTTCTTACTGTCTATGTTTTTAACCATTCCTGTGACACTTGTTATAGATTCCGATGCTTCACTTCAGGTTTACTGTATCCCTTGGAATTTCCTTTTGACGATGAAACACAGAAATTGCATCGGAATTAAATACAAAAGGCACAATGCCGACTTAAGTACAAGAAGACTGACTCTTCTTCCTGACTATGTTTTGAACCATTTCTGTGACACTAGTTATAGATTCCGATGCTTCACTTCAGGTTTACTGTATCCCTCTGACCTTCTTATTGACGATGAAACACAGAAATTGCATCGGAATTAAATACAAAAGGCGCAATGCCGACGTAAGTACAACAAGACTGACTCTTCATACTGTCTATGTTTTGAACCATTCCTGTGACACTAGTTACAGATTCCGATGCTTCACTTCAGGTTTACTGCATCATTCGGACCTTCATATTTACGATGAAACACAGATATTACATCGGAATTAAATACGAAACGCACAATGCCGACTTAAGTACAAAAAGGCTGACTCTTCTTACTGACTATGTTTTGAACCATTCCTGTGACACCAGTTATAGATTCCGATGCTTCACTTCAGGTTTACTGTATCCCTCTGACCTTCTTATTGACGATGAAACACAGAAATTGCATCGGAATTAAATACAAAAGGCACAATGCCGACTTAAGTACAAAAAGACTGACTCTTCTTATTGACTATGTTTTGAACCATTCCTGTGACACCAGTTATAGATTCCGATGCTTCACTTCAGGTTTACTGTATCCCTTGGACCTTCTTATTGACGATGAAACACAGAAATTGCATCGGCAATTGATACAAAATGCACAATGCCGACTGAAGGACAAGAAAACTGACTCATCTTACTGCCTATGCTTTGAACCATTCCTGTGACACTAGTTATAGATTCCGATGCTTCACTTCAGGTCTACTGTATCCCTCTGACCTTCTTATTGACGATGAAACACAGAAATTGCATCGGAATTAAATACAAAAGGCACAATGCCGACGTAAGTGCAAGAAGACTGACTCTTCTTACTGTCTATGTTTGAACCATTCCTGTGAAACTAGTTATAGATTTCGATGCTTCACACCAGGTTTACTGTATCCCTTGGACCTTCTCATTGACAATGAAACACTGAAATTGCATCGGAAGTTAATAGAAAAGGCACAGTGCCGACTTAGGAACAGGAAGACTGACTCTTGTTACCGAGTATGTTTTGAACCATTCCTGTGACACTAGTTATAGATTCAGATGCTTCACTTCAGGTTTACTGTATCCCTTGGAACTTCTTATTGACGATGAAACACAGAAATTGCATCGGAATTAAATACAAAAGGCATAATACCGACTTAAGTACAAGAAGACTGACTCTTCTTTTTGTCTATGTTTTGAACCATTCCTGTGACACTAGTTATTGATTCCGATGCTTCACTTCAGGTTTACTGTATCATTTGGACCTTCTTATTTACGTTGAAACACAGAAAGTACATGGGAATTAAAAACAAAAGGCAAAATGACGACTTTAGTACAAAAAGACTGAGTCTTCTTACTGACTATGTTTTGAACCATTCCTGTGACACTAGTTATAGATTCCGATGCTTGACTTCACGTTTACTGTATCCCTAGGACCTTCTTATTGACGATCACACACAGAAATTGCATCGGAATTTAATACAAAAATGCACAATGCCGACTCAAGGACAAGTAGACTGACTCTTCTTACTATCTATGTTTTTAACCATTCCTGTGACACTAGTTATAGATTCCGATGCTTCACTTCAGGTTTACTGTATCCCTTGGACCTTCTTATTGACGATGAAACACAGAAATTGCATCGGAATTAAATACAAAAGGCACAATGCCGACTTAAGTACAAGAAGACTGACTCTTCTTCCTGACTATGTTTTGAACCATTTCTGTGACACTAGTTATAGATTCCGATGCTTCACTTCAGTTTTACTGTATCCCTTTGACCTTCTTATTGACGATGAAACACAGAAATTGAATCGGAATTAAATACAAAAGGCGCAATGCCGACTTAAGTACAAGAAGACTGACTCTTCTTACTGTCTATGTTTTGAACAATTCCTGTGACACTAGTTATAGATTCCGATGCTTCACTTTAGGTTTACTGCATCATTCGGACCTTCTTATTTACGATGAAACACAGATATTACATCGGAATTAAATACGAAACGCACAATGCCGACTTAAGTACAAAAAGGCTGACTCTTCTAACTGACTATGTTTTGATCCATTCCTGTGACACCAGTTATAGATTCCGATGCTTCACTTCAGGTTTACTGTATCCCTCTGACCTTCTTATTGACGATGAAACACAGAAATTGCATCGGAATTAAATACAAAAGGCACAATGCCGACTTAAGTACAAACAGACTGACTCTTCTTATTGACTATGTTTTGAACCATTCCTGTGACACCAGTTATAGATTCCGATGCTTCACTTCAGGTTTACTGTATCCCTTGGACCTTCTTATTGACGATGAAACACAGAAATTGCATCGGCAATTAATACAAAATGCACAATGCCGACTGAAGGACAAGAAAACTGACTCATCTTACTGCCTATGCTTTGAACCATTCCTGTGACACTAGTTATAGATTCCGATGCTTCACTTTAGGTCTACTGTATCCCTCTGACCTTCTTATTGACGATGACTCACAGAAATTGCATCGGAATTAAATAGAAAAGGCACAATGCCGACTTGAGTACAAAAAGACTGACTCTTCTTACTGACTATGTTTTGAACCATTTCTGTGACACCAGTTATAGATTCCGATGCTTCACTTAAGGTTAACTGTATCCCTCTGACCTTCTTATTGACGATGAAACACAGAAATTGCATCGGAATTAAATACAAAAGGCACAATGCCGACTTAAGTGCTAGAAGACTGACAATTCTTACTGTCTATGTTTGAACCATTCCTGTGACACTAGTTATAGATTTCGATGCCTGACACCAGGTTTACTGTATCCCTTGGACCTTCTCATTGACAATGAAACACCGAAATTGCATCGGAATTAAATAGAAAAGGCACAATGCCGACTTAGGTACAAAAAGACTGTCTCTTGTTACTGAGTATGTTTTGAACCATTCCTGTGACACTAGTTATAGATTCCGATGCTTCACTTCCGGTTTTCTGTATCCATTGTAACTTCTTATTGACGATGAAACACAGAAATTGCATCGGAATTGAATACAAAAGTCACAATATCGACTTAAGTACAAGAAGACTGACTCTTCTTTCTGTCTATGTTTTGAACCATTCCTGTGACACTAGTTATAGATTCCGATGCTCCACTACAGGTTTACTGTATCCCTCTGACCTTATTGCCGATGAAACACAATAATTGCATCGGACTTAAATACAAAAGGCACAAACCGACTTAAATACAAGAAGACTGACTCTTCATACTGTCTATGTTTTGAACCATTCCTGTGAGACTAGTTATAGATTCCGATGCTTCACTTCAGGTTTACTGTATCATTTGGACCTTCTTGTTTACGATGAAACACAGAAATTACATCGGAATTAAATACAAAAGGCACAATGCCGACTTATGTACAAAAAGACTGACTCATCTTACTGACTATGTTTTGAACCATTCCTGTGACACCAGTTATAGATTCCGATGCTTAACTTCAGGTTTACTGTATCCCTCTGACCTTCTTATTCACGTTGAAACACAGAAATTGCATCGGAATTAAATAGAAAAGGCACAATGCCGACTTCAGTACAAGAAGACTGACTGTTCCTACTGTCTATGTTTTGAACCATACCTGTGACACTAGTTATAGATTCCGATGCTTGACTTCTGGTTTACTGTATCCCTTGGACCTTCTTATTGACGATCATACACAGAAATTGCATCGGAATTTAATACAAAAATGCACAATGCCGACTCAAGGACAAGAAGACTGAATCTTCTTACTATCTATGTTTTGAACCATTCCTGTGACACTAGTTATAGTTTCCGATGCTTCACTTCAGGTTTACTGTATCTATCTGACCTTCTTATTGACGATGAAACACAGAAATAACATCGGTATCAAATATATAATGCACAATGGCGACTTAAGTACAAGATGACTGATTCTTCTTCATGACTATGTATTGAACCATTTCTGTGACACAAGTTATAGAGTCCAATGCTTCACTTCAGGGTTACTGTATCTCTCTGACCTTCTTATTGACGATGAAACACAGAAATTGCATCGGAATTAAATAGAAAAGGCACAATGCCGACTTAGGTACAAGAAGACTGACTCTTGTTACTGAGTATGTTTTGAACAATTCCTGTGACACTAGTTATAGATTCCGATGCTTCACTTCAGGTTTACTGTATCCCTTGGAACTTCTTATTGACGATGAAACACAGATATTGCATCGGAATTAAATACAAAAGGCACAATACCGACTTAAGTACAAGAAGACTGACTCTTCTTACTGTCTATGTTTTGAACCATTCCTGTGACACTAGTTATTGATTCCGATGCTTCACTTCAGGTTTACTGTATCATTTGGACCTTCTTATTTACGATGAAACCCAGAAATTACATCGGAATTAAATACAAAAGGCACAATGACGACTTAAGTACAAAAAGACTGACTCTTCTTACTGACAATGTTTTGAACCATTCCTGTGACACTAGTTATAGATTCCGATGCTTCACTACAAGTTTACTGTATCCCTCTGACCT
The DNA here is from genome assembly GCF_023864345.2 of Schistocerca serialis cubense. Classification (NCBI taxonomy): domain Eukaryota; kingdom Metazoa; phylum Arthropoda; class Insecta; order Orthoptera; family Acrididae; genus Schistocerca; species Schistocerca serialis. The sequence goes on along the minus strand of NC_064642.1, from coordinate 835,765,608 downwards.
TATTGCCGATGAAACACCGAAATTGCATCGGAATTACATACAAAATGCACAATACCGACTTAGGTACATGAAGACTGACTCTTCTAACTGACTATGTTTTGATCCATTCCTGTGACACCAGTTATAGTTTCCGATGCTTCACTTCAGGTTTACTGTATCCGTCTGACCTCCTTATTGACGATGAAACACAGAAATTGCATCGGAATTAAATACAAAAGGCACAATGCAGACTTAAGTACAAAAAGACTGACTCTTCTTACTGACTATGATTTGAACCATTTCTGTGACACCAGTTATAGATTCCGATGCTTCACTTCAGGTTTACTGTATCCCTCTGACCTTCTTATTGACGATGAAACACAGAAATTGCATCGGAATTAAATACAAAAGGCACAATGCCGACTTAAGTGCTAGAAGACTGACAATTCTTACTGTCTATGTTTGAACCATTCCTGTGACACTAGTTATGGATTTCAATGCCTGACACCAGGTTTACTGTAGCCCTTGGACCTTCTCATTGACAATGAAACACCGAAATTGCATCGGAATTAAATATAAAAGGCACAATGCCGACTTAGGTACAAAAAGACTGACTCTTGTTACTGAGTATGTTTTGAACCATTCCTGTGACACTAGTTATAGATTCCGATGCTTCACTTCCGATTTTCTGTATCCATTGTAACTTCTTATTGACGATGAAACACAGAAATTGCATCGGAATTGAATACAAAAGTCACAATACCGACTTAAGTACAAGAAGACAGACTCTTCTTACTGTCTATGTTTTGAACCATTCCTGTGACACTAGTTATAGATTCTGATGCTTGACTTCAGGTTTACTGTATCCCTTGGACCTTCTTATTGACGATCATACACAGAAATTGCATCGGAATTTAATACAAAAATGCACAATGCCGACTCAAGGACAAGAAGACTGACTCTTCTTACTATCTATGTTTTCAACCATTCCTGTGACTCTAGTTATAGATTCCGATGCTTCACTTCAGGTTTACTGTATCTATCTGACCTTCTTATTGACGATGAAACACAGAAATAACATCGGTATTAAATATATAATGCACAATGGCGACTTAAGTACAAGATGACTGATTCTTCTTCATGACTATGTATTGAACCATTTCTGTGACACAAGTTATAGATTCCAATGCTTCACATCAGGGTTACTGTATCCCTCTGACCTTCTTATTGACGATGAAACACAGAAATTGCATCGGAATTAAATAGAAAAGGCACAATGCCGACTTAGGTACAAGAAGACTGACTCTTGTTACTGAGTATGTTTTGAACAATTCCTGTGACACTAGTTATAGATTCCGATGCTTCACTTCAGGTTTACTGTATCCCTTGGAACTTCTTATTGACGATGAAACACAGAAATTGCATCGGAATTAAATACAAAAGGCACAATACCGACTTAAGTACAAGAAGACTGACTCTTCTTACTGTCTATGTTTTGAACCATTCCTGTGACACTAGTTATTGATTCCGATGCTTAACTTCAGGTTTACTGTATCATTTGGACCTTCTTATTTACGATTAAAACCAGAAATTACATTGGAATTAAATACAAAAGGCACAATAACGACTTAAGTACAAAAAGACTGACTCTTCTTACTGACAATGTTTTGAACCATTCCTGTGACACTAGTTATAGATTCCGATGCTACACTACAAGTTTGCTGTATCCCTCTGACCTTATTGCCGATGAAACTCCAAAATTGCATCGGAATTACATACAAAATGCACAATACCGACTTAAGTACATGAAGACTGACTCTTCTTACTGCCTATGTTTTGAACCTATCCTGTGACACTAGTTATAGATTCCGATGCTTCACTTTAGGGTTAATGTATAACTCTGACCTTCTTATTGACGATGGAACACAGAAATTGCATCGGAATTAAATAGAAAAGCACTATGCCGACTTGTGTACAAGAAGACTGACTCTTCTTACTGTCTATGTTTTGAATTATTCCTGTGACACTAGTTATAGATTCCGATGCTTGACTTCAGGTTTACTGTATCCCTAGGACCTTCTTATTGACGTTCATACACAGAAATTGCATCGGAATTTAATACAAAAATGCACAATGCCGACTCAAGGACAAGTAGACTGAGTCTTCTTACTATCCATGTTTGTAACCATTCCTGTGACACTAGTTATAGATTCCGATGCTTCACTTCAGGTTTACTGTATCCCTCTGACCTCCTTATTGACGATGAAACACAGAAATTACATCGGAATTAAATATAAAATGCACAATGCCGACTTAAGTACAAGAAGTCTAATTCTTCTTCATGACTATGTTTTGAACCATTTCTGTGACACAAGTTATAGATTCCGATGCTTCACTTAAGGGTTACTGTATCCCTCGGACCTTGTTATTGACGATGAAACATAGAAATTGCATCGGAATTAGATACAAAAGGAACAATGCCGACTTAAGTACAAGAAGACTGACTCTTCTTACTGTCTATGTTTTTAACCATTCCTGTGACACTTGTTATAGATTCCGATGCTTCACTTCAGGTTTACTGTATCCCTTGGACCTTCCTTTTGACGATGAAACACAGAAATTGCATCGGAATTAAATACAAAAGGCACAATGCCGACTTAAGTACAAGAAGACTGACTCTTCTTCCTGACTATGTTTTGAACCATTTCTGTGACACTAGTTATAGATTCCGATGCTTCACTTCAGGGTTACTGTATCCCTCTGACCTTCTTATTGACGATGAAACACAGAAATTGCATCGGAATTAAATACAAAAGGCGCAATGCCGACGTAAGTACAAGAAGACTGACTCTTCATACTGTCTATGTTTTGAACCATTCCTGTGACACTAGTTACAGATTCCGATGCTTCACTTCAGGTTTACTGCATCATTCGGACCTTCTTATTTACGATGAAACACAGATATTACATCGGAATTAAATACGAAACGCACAATGCCGACTTAAGTACAAAAAGGCTGACTCTTCTTACTGACTATGTTTTGAACCATTCCTGTGACACCAGTTATAGATTCCGATGCTTCACTTCAGGTTTACTGTATCCCTCTGACCTTCTTATTGACGATGAAACACAGAAATTGCATCGGAATTAAATACAAAAGGCACAATGCCGACTTAAGTACAAAAAGACAGACTCTTCTTATTGACTATGTTTTGAACCATTCCTGTGACACCAGTTATAGATTCCGATGCTCCACTTCAGGTTTACTGTCTCCCTTGGACCTTCTTATTGACGATGAAACACAGAAATTGCATCGGCAATTAATACAAAATGCACAATGCCGACTGAAGGACAAGAAAACTGACTCATCTTACTGCCTATGCTTTTAACCATTCCTGTGACACTAGTTATAGATTCCGATGCTTCACTTCAGGTCTACTGTATCCCTCTGACCTTCTTATTGACGATGAAACACAGAAATTGCATCGGAATTAAATACAAAAGGCACAATGCCGACGTAAGTGCAAGAAGACTGACTCTTCTTACTGTCTATGTTTGAACCATTCCTGTGAAACTAGTTATAGATTTCGATGCTTCACACCAGGTTTACTGTATCCCTTGGACCTTCTCATTCACAATGAAACACTGAAATTGCATCGGAAGTTAATAGAAAAGGCACAGTGCCGACTTAGGTACAGGAAGACTGACTCTTGTTACCGAGTATGTTTTGAACCATTCCTGTGACACTAGTTATTGATTCCGATGCTTCACTTCAGGTTTACTGTATCATTTGGACCTTCTTATTTACGTTGAAACACAGAAAGTACATGGGAATTAAAAACAAAAGGCAAAATGACGACTTTAGTGCAAAAAGTCTGATTCTTCTTCCTGACTATGTTTTGAACCATTTCTGTGACACTAGTTATGGATTTCGATGCTTCACTTCAGGGTTACTGTATCCCTCTGACCTTCTTATTGATGATGAAACACAGAAATTGCATTGGAATTAAATACAAAAGGCACAATGCCGACTTAGGTACAAGAAAACTGACTCTTGTTACTGAGTATGTTTTGAAACGTTCCTGTGACACTAGTTATAGTTTCCGATGCTTCACTTCAGGTTTACTGTATCCCTTGGACCTTCTTATTGACGATGAGACACAGAAATTGCATCGGAATTAAATACATAAGGCACAATGCCGACTTAAGTACATGAATACTGACTCTTCTTACTGACTACGTTTTGAACCATTCCTGTGACTCTAGTTATAGATTCCGATGCCACACTTCAGGTTTACTGTATCCCTTGGACCTGCTTATTAACGATGAGACACAGAAATTGCGTCGGAAATTAATACAAAAGGCACAATGCCGACTTAAGGACCAGAAGACTGACTGATCTTACTATGTTTTGAACCATTCCTGTGACACTAGTTATACATTTCGATGTTTCACACCAGGTTTACTGTATCCCTTGTACCTTCCCATTGACAATGAAACACCGAAATTGCATCGGAATTAAATAGAAAAGGCACAATGCCGACTTAGGAACAAGAAGACTGACTCTTCTTACTGAGTATAATTTGAACCATTCCTGTGACACTAGTTATAGATTCCGATGCTTCACTTCAGGTTTACTGTATCCCTTGGAACTTCTTATTGACGATGAAACACAGAAATTGCATCAGAATTAAATACAAAAGGCACAATACCGACTCAAGTACAAGAAGACTGACTCTTCTTACTGCCTATGTTTTGAACCAATCCTGTGACACTAGTTATAGATTCCGATGCTTCACTTCAGGTTTACTGTATCATTTGGACCTTCTTATTTACGATGAAACACAGAAATTAAATCAGAATTAAATAGAAAAGGCACAATGCCGACTTAAGTACAAAAAGACTGACTCTTCTTACTGCCTATGTTTTGAACCATTCCTGTGACACTAGTTATAGATTCCGATGCTTCACTTCAGGTTTACTGTATCCCTTGGAACTTCTTATTGACGATGAAACACAGAAATTGCATCAGAATTAAATACAAAAGGCACAAATCCGACTTAAGTACAAGAAGACTGACTCCTCTTACTGCCTATGTTTTGAACCAATCCTGTGACACTAGTTATAGATTCCGATGCTTCACTTCAGGTTTACTGTATCATTTGGACCTTCTTATTTACGATGAAACACAGAAATTACATCAGAATTAAATACAAAAGGCACAATGCCGACTTAAGTACAAAAAGACTGACTCTTCTTACTGTCTATGTTTTGAACCATTCCTGTGACACCAGTTATAGATTCCAAAGCTTCACGTCAGGTTTACTGTATCCCTCTGACCTTCTTATTGACGATGGAACACAGAAATTGCATCGGAATTAAATAGAAAAGGCACTATGCCGACTTGTGTACAAGAAGACTGACTCTTCTTACTGTCTATGTTTTGAACCATTCCTTTGACACTAGTTATAGATTCCCATGCTTGACTTCCGGTTTACTGTATCCCTAGGACTTTCTTATTGACGATCATACACAGAAATTGCATCGGAATTTAATACAAAAATGCACAATGTCGACTCAAGGACAAGTAGACTGACTCTTCTTACTATCTATGTTTTTAACCATTCCTGTGACACTAGTTATAGATTCCGATGCTTCACTTCAGGTTTACTGTATCCCTCAGACATTCTTATTGACGATGAAACACAGAAATTGCATCGGAATTAAATATAAAATGCACAATGCCGACTTAAGTACAAGAAGACAGATTCTTCTTCATGACTATGTTTTGAACCATTTCTGTGACGCAAGTTATAGATTCCGATGCTTCACTTAAGGGTTGCTGTATCCCTCGGACCTTCTTATTGACGATGAAACATAGAAATTGCATCGGAATTAAATACAAAAGGAACAATGCCGACTTAAGTACAAGAAGACCTACTCTTCTTACTGTCTATGTTTTTAACCATTCCTGTGACACTTGTTATAGATTCCGATGCTTCACTTCAGGTTTACTGTATCCCTTGGACCTTCCTTTTGACGATGAAACACAGAAATTGCATCGGAATTAAATACAAAAGGCGCAATGCCGACTTAAGTACAAGAAGACTGACTCTTCATACTGTCTATGTTTTGAACCAGTCCTGTGGCACTAGTTATAGATTCCGATGCTTCACTTCAGGTTTACTGCATCATTCGGACCTTCTTATTTACGATGAAACACAGATATTACGCCGGAACAAAATACGAAACGCACAATGCCGACTTAAGTACAAAAAGGCTGACTCTTCTTACTGACTATGTTTTGAACCATTCCTGTGACACTAGTTATAGATTCCGATGCTTCACTTCAGGTTTACTGCATCATTCGGACCTTCTTATTTACGATGAAACACAGATATTACATCGGAATTAAATACGAAACGCACAATGCCGACGTAAGTGCAAGAAGACTGACTCTTCTTACTGTCTATGTTTGAACCATTCCTGTGAAACTAGTTATAGATTTCGATGCTTCACACCAGGTTTACTGTATCCCTTGGACCTTCTCATTGACAATGAAACACTGAAATTGTATCGGAAGTTAATAGAAAAGGCACAGTGCCGACTTAGGTACAGGAAGACTGACTCTTGTTACCGAGTATGTTTTGAACCATTCCTGTGACACTAGTTATAGATTCCGATGCTTCACTTCAGGTTTACTGTATCCCTTGGAACTTCTTATTGACGATGGAACACAGAAATTGCATCGGAATTAAATACAAAAGGCATAATACCGACATAAGTACAAGAAGACTGACTATTCTTTTTGTCTATGTTTTGAACCATTCCTGTGACACTAGTTATTGATTCCGATGCTTCACTTCAGGTTTACTGTATCATTTGGACCTTCTTATTTACGTTGAAACACAGAAAGTACATGGGAATTAAAAACAAAAGGCAAAATGACGACTTTAGTACAAAAAGACTGAGTCTTCTTACTGACTATGTTTTGAACCATTCCTGTGACACTAGTTATAGAATCCGAAGCTTCACTTCAGTTTTACTGTATCCCTCTGACCTTCTTATTGAGGATGAAACACAGAAGTTGCATGGGAATTAAATATAAAATGCACAATGCCGACTGAAGTACAAGAAGACTGATTCTTCTTCCTGACTATGTTTTGAACCATTTCTGTGACACTAGTTATAGATTCCGATGCTTCACTTCAGGGTTACTGTATCCCTCTGACCTTCTTATTGATAATGAAACACAGAAATTGCATTGGAATTAAATACAAAAGGCACAATGCTGACCTAAGTACAAGAAGACTGACTCTTCTTACTGACTATGTTATGAACCTTTCCTGTGACCTTAGATATACACTCCTGGAAATTGAAATAAGAACACCGTGAATTCATTGTCCCAGGAAGGGGAAACTTTATTGACACATTCCTGGGGTCAGTTACATCACATGATCTCATTGACAGAACCACAGGCACATAGACACAGGCAACAGAGCATGCACAATGTCGGCACTAGTACAGTGTATATCCACCTTTCGCAGCAATGCAGGCTGATATTCTCCCATGGAGACGATCGTAGAGATGCTGGATGTAGTCCTGTGGAACGGCTTGCCATGCCATTTCCACCTGGCGCCTCAGTTGGACCAGCGTTCGTGCTGGACGTGCAGACCGCGTGAGACGACGCTTCATCCAGTCCCAAACATGCTCAATGGGGGACAGATCCGGAGATCTTGCTGGCCAGGATAGTTGACTTACACCTTCTAGAGCACGTCGGGTGGCACGGGATACATGCGGACGTGCATTGTCCTGTTGGAACAGCAAGTTCCCTTGCCGGTCTAGGAATGGTAGAACGATGGGTTCGATGACGGTTTGGATGTACCGTGCACTATTCAGTGCCCCTCGACGATCTCCAGTGGTGTACGGCCAGTGTAGGAGATCGCTCCCCACACCATGATGCCGGGTGTTGGCCCTGTGTGCCTCGGTCGTATGCAGTCCTGATTGTGGCGCTCACCTGCATGACGCCAAACACGCATACGACCATCATTGGCACCAAGGCAGAAGCGACTCTCATCGCTGAAGACGACACGTCTCCATTCGTCCCTCCATTCACGCCTGTCGCGACACCACTGGAGGCGGGCTGCGCGATGTTGGGGCGTGAGCGGAAGACGGCCTAACGGTGTGCGGGACCGTAGCCCAGCTTCATGGAGACGGTTGCGAATGGTCCTCGCCGATACCCCAGGAGCAACAGTGTCCCTAATTTGCTGGGAAGTGGCGGTGCGGTCCCCTACGGCACTGCGTAGGATCCTACGGTCTTGGCGTGCATCCGTGCGTCGCTGCGGTCCGGTCCCAAGTCGACGGGCACGCGCACCTTCCGCCGACCACTGGCGACAACATCGATGTACTGTGGAGACCTCACGCCCCACGTGTTGAGCAATTCGGCGGTACGTCCACCCGGCCTCCCGCATGCCCACTATACGCCCTCGATCAAAGTCCGTCAACTGCACATACGGTTCACGTCCACGCTGTCGCGGCATGCTACCAGTGTTAAAAACTGCGATGGAGCTCCGTATGCCACGGCAAACTGGCTGACACTGACGGCGGCGGTGCACAAATGCTGCGCAGCTAGCGCCATTCGACGGCCAACACCGCAGTTCCTGGTGTGTCCGCTGTGCCGTGCGTGTGATCATTGCTTGTACAGCCCTCTCGCAGTGTCCAGAGCAAGTATGGTGGGTCTGACACACCGGTGTCAATGTGTTCTTTTTTCCATTTCCAGGAGTGTAGATTCAGATGCTTCACTCCAGGTTTACTGTATCCCTTGGACCTGCTTATTAACGATGAAACACAGAAATTGCGTCGGAAATTAATACAAAAGGCACAATGCCGACTTAAGGACAAGAAGACTGACTGATCTTACTAAGTTTTGAACCATTCCTGTGACACTAGTTATACATTTCGATGTTTCACACCAGGTTTACTGTATCCCTTGTACCTTCCCATTGACAATGAAACACCGAAATTGCATCGGAATTAAATAGAAAAGGCACAATGCCGACTTAGGAACAAGAAGACTGACTCTTCTTACTGAGTATAATTTGAACCATTCCTGTGACACTAGTTATAGATTCCGATGCTTCACTTCAGGTTTACTGTATCCCTTGGAACTTCTTATTGACGATGAAACATAGAAATTGCATCAGAATTAAATACAAAAGGCACAATACCGACTCAAGTACAAGAAGACTGACTCTTCTTACTGCCTATGCTTTGAACCAATCCTGTGACACTAGTTATAGATTCCGATGCTTCACTTCAGGTTTACTGTCTCATTTGGACCTTCTTATTTACGATGAAACACAGAAATTAAATCAGAATTAAATACAAAAGGCACAATGCCGACTTAAGCACAAAAAGACTGACTCTTCTTACTGCCTATGATTTGAACCATTCCTGTGACACTAGTTATAGATTCCGATGCTTCACTTCAGGTTTACTGTATCCCTTGGAACTTCTTATTGACGATGAAACACAGAAATTGCATCAGAATTAAATACAAAAGGCACAATACCGACTTAAGTACAAGAAGACTGACTCCTCTTACTGCCTATGTTTTGAACCAATCGTGTGACACTAGTTATAGATTCCGATGCTTCACTTCAGGTTAACTGTATCATTTGGACCTTCTTATTTACGATGAAACACAGAAATTACATCAGAATTAAATACAAAAGGCACAATGCCGACTTAAGTACAAAAAGACTGACTCTTCTTACTGCCTATGTTTTGAACCATTCCTGTAACACCAGTTATAGATTCCAAAGCTTCACGTCAAGTTTACTGTATCCCTCTGACCTTCTTATTGACGATGAAACACAGAAATTGCATCGGAATTAAATAGAAAAGGCACTATGCCGACTTGTGTACAAGAAGACTGACTCTTCTTACTGTCTATGTTTTGAACCATTCCTTTGACACTAGTTATAGATTCCCATGCTTGACTTCAGGTTTACTGTATCCCTAGGACTTTCTTATTGACGATCATACACAGAAATTGCATCGGAATTTAATACAAAAATGCACAATGCCGACTCAAGGACATGTAGACTGACTCTTCTTACTATCTATGTTTTTAACCATTCCTGTGACACTAGTTATAGATTCCGATGCTTCACTTCAGGTTTACTGTATCCCTCTGACCTTCTTATTGACGATGAAACACAGAAATTGCATCGGAATTAAATATAAAATGCACAATGCCGACTTAAGTACAAGAAGACAGATTCTTCTTCATGACTATGTTTTGAACCATTTCTGTGACACAAGTTATAGATTCCGATGCTTCACTTAAGGGTTGCTGTATCCCTCGGACCTTCGTATTGACGATGAAACATAGAAATTGCATCGGAATTAAATACAAAAGGAACAATGCCGACTTAAGTACATGAAGACCTACTCTTCTTACTGTCTATGTTTTTAACCATTCCTGTGACACTTGTTATAGATTCCGATGCTTCACTTCAGGTTTACTGTATCCCTTGGACCTTCCTTTTGACGATGAAACACAGAAATTGCATCGGAATTAAATACAAAAGGCGCAATGCCGACTTAAGTACAAGAAGACTGACTCTTCATACTGTCTATATTTTGAACCATTCCTGTGGCACTAGTTATAGATTCCGATGCTTCACTTCAGGTTTACTGCATCATTCGGACCTTCTTATTTACGATGAAACACAGATATTACGTCGGCACAAAATACGAAACGCACAATGCCGACTTAAGTACAAAAAGGCTGACTCTTCTTACTGACTATGTTTTGAACCATTCCTGTGACACTAGTTATAGATTCCGATGCTTCACTTCAGGTTTACTGCATCATTCGGACCTTCTTATTTACGATGAAACACAGATATTACATCGGAATTAAATACGAAACGCACAATGCCGACGTAAGTGCAAGAAGACTGACTCTTCTTACTGTCTATGTTTGAACCATTCCTGTGAAACTAGTTATAGATTTCGATGCTTCACACCAGGTTTACTGTATCCCTTGGACCTTCTCATTGACAATGAAACACTGAAATTGTATCGGAAGTTAATAGAAAAGGCACAGTGCCGACTTAGGTACAGGAAGACTGACTCTTGTTACCGAGTATGTTTTGAACCATTCCTGTGACACTAGTTATAGATTCCGATGCTTCACTTCAGGTTTACTGTATCCCTTGGAACTTCTTATTGACGATGGAACACAGAAATTGCATCGGAATTAAATACAAAAGGCATAATACCGACATAAGTACAAGAAGACTGACTATTAATTTTGTCTATGTTTTGAACCATTCCTGTGACACTAGTTATTGATTCCGATGCTTCACTTCAGGTTTACTGTATCATTTGGACCTTCTTATTTACGTTGAAACACAGAAAGTACATGGGAATTAAAAACAAAAGGCAAAATGACGACTTTAGTACAAAAAGACTGAGTCTTCTTACTGACTATGTTTTGAACCATTCCTGTGACACTAGTTATAGATTCCGATGCTTCACTACTGGTTTACTGTATCCCTCTGACCTTATTGCCGATGAAACACAGAAATTGCATCGGAATTAAATAGAAAAGGCACAATACCGACTTTAGTACAAGAAGACTGACTCTTCTTACTATCTATGCTTTGAACCATTGCTGTGACACTAGTTATAGAATCCGAAGCTTCACTTCAGTTTTACTGTATCCCTCTGACCTTCTTACTGAGGATGAAACACAGAAATTGCATGGGAATTAAATATAAAATGCACAATGCCGACTTAAGTACAAGAAGACTGATTCTTCTTCCTGACTATGTTTTGAACCATTTCTGTGACACTAGTTGTGGATTCCGATGCTTCACTTCAGGGTTACTGTATCCCTCTGACCTTCTTATTGATAATGAAACACAGAAATTGCATTGGAATTAAATACAAAAGGCACAATGCTGACTTAAGTACAAGAAGACTGACTCTTCTTACTGACTATGTTGTGAACCTTTCCTGTGACCTTAGATATAGATTCAGATGCTTCACTTCAGGTTTACTGTATCCCTTGGACCTTCTTAATGACGATGAAACTCAGAAATTGCATCGGAATTAAATACAAAAGGCACAATGACGACTTAGGTACAAGAAGACTGATTCTTCTTCCTGACTATGTTTTGAACCATTTCTGTGACACTAGTTATAGATTCCGATGCTTCACTTCAGGGTTACTGTATCCCTCTGACCTTCTTATTGATGATGAAACACAGAAATTGCATTGGAATTAAATACAAAAGGCACAATGCTGACTTAAGTACAAGAAGACTGACTCTTCTTACTGACTATGTTATGAACCTTTCCTGTGACCTTAGATATAGATTCCGATGCTTCACTTCAGGTTTACTGTATCCCTCTGACCTTCTTATTTACGATGAAACACAGAAATTGCTTCGGAATTAAATATAAAATGCACAATGCCGACTTAAGTACAAGAAGTCTGATTCTTCTTCATGACTATGTTTTGAACCATTTCTGTGACACAAGTTATAGATTCCGATGCTTCACTTAAGGGTTACTGTATCCCTCGGACCTTCTTATTGACGATGAAACATAGAAATTGCATCGGAATTAAATACAAAAGAAACAATGCCGACTTAAGTACAGGAAGACCTACTCTTCTTACTGTCTATGTTTTTAACCATTCCTGTGACACTTGTTATAGATTACGATGCTTCACTTCAGGTTTACTGTATCCCTTGGACCTTCTTATTTACGTTGAAACACAGAAAGTACATGGGAATTAAAAACAAAAGGCAAAATGACGACTTTAGTACAAAAAGACTGAGTCTTCTTACTGACTATGTTTGGAACCATTCCTGTGACACTAGTTATAGATTCCGATGCTTCACTACTGGTTTACTGTATCCCTCTGACCTTATTGCCGATGAAACACAGAAAGTGCATCGGAATTAAATAGAAAAGGCACAATACCGACTTTAGTACAAGAAGTCTGACTCTTCTTACTATCTATGTTTTGAAACATAGCTGTGACACTAGTTATAGAATCCAAAGCTTCACTTCAGTTTTACTGTATCCCTCTGACCTTCTTATTGAGGATGAAACACAGAAATTGCATCGGAATTAAATATAAAATGCACAATGCCGACTTAAGTACAAGAAGACTGATTCTTCTTCCTGACTATGTTTTGAACCATTTCTGTGACACTAGGTATAGATTCCGATGCTTCACTTCAGGTTTACTGTATCCCTTGGACCTTCTTATTGACGATGAGACACAGAAATTGCATCGGAATTAAATACATAAGGCACAATGCCGACTTAAGTGCATGAAGACTGACTCTTCTTACTGACTACGTTTCTGAACCATTCCTGTGACTCTAGTTATAGATTCCGATGCCTCACTTCAGGTTTACTGTATCCCTTGGACCTGCTTATTAACGATGAAACACAGAAATTGCATCGGAAATTAATACAAAAGGCACAATGCCGACTTAAGGACAAGAAGACTGACTGATCTTACTGACTATGTTTTGAACCATTCCTGTGACACTAGTTATACATTTCGATGTTTCACACCAGGTTTACTGTATCCCTTGTACCTTCCCATTGACAATGAAACACCGAAATTGCATCGGAATTAAATAGAAAAGGCACAATGCCGTCTTAGGTACAAAAAGACTGACTCTTCTTACTGAGTATAATTTGAACCATTCCTGTGACACTAGTTATAGATTCCGATGCTTCACTTCAGGTTTACTGTATCCCTTGGAACTTCTTATTGACGATGAAACACAGAAATTGCATCAGAATTAAATACAAAAGGCACAATACCGACTCAAGTACAAGAAGACTGACTCTTCTTACTGCCTATGTTTTGAACCAATCCTGTGACACTAGTTATAGATTCCGATGCTTCACTTCAGGTTTACTGTATCATTTAAACCTTCTTATTTACGATGAAACACAGAAATTACATCAGAATTAAATACAAAAGGCACAATGCCGACTTAAGTACAAAAAGACTGACTCTTCTTACTGCCTATGTTTTGAACCATTCCTGTGACACTAGTTATAGATTCCGATCCTTCACTTCAGGTTTACTGTATCCCTCTGACCTTCTTATTGACGATGAAACACAGAAATTGCATCGGAATTAAATATAAAATGCACAATGCCGACTTAGGTACAAGAAGACTGACTCTTCTTACTGACTATGTTTTGAACCATTCCTGTGACACTAGTTATTGATTCCGATGCTTCACTTCAGGTTTACTGTATCCCTTGGACCTGCTTTTTGACGATGAAACACAGAAATTGCATCGGAAATTAATACAAAAGGCACAATGCCGACTTAGGGACGAGAAGGCTGACTGATCTTACTGACTATGTTTTGAACCAATCCTGTGACACTAGTTATAGATTTCGATGCTTCACACCAGGTTTACTGTATCCCTTGGACCTTCTTATTGACAATGAAACACCGAAATTGCATCGGAATTAATTAGAAAAGGCACAATGCCGACTTAGGTACAAGAAGACTGACTCTTCTTACTGAGTATAATTTGAACCATTCGTGTGACACTAGTTGTAGATTCCGATGCTTCACTTCAGGTTTACGGCATCCCTTGGAACTTCTTATTGACGATGAAACACAGAAATTGCATCAGAATTAAATATAAATGGCACAATACCGACTTAAGTACAAGAAGACTGTCTCTTCTTACTGACTATGATTTGAACCATTCCTGTGACACTAGTTATTGATTCCGATGCTTCACTTCAGGTTTACTGTATCATTTGGACCTTTTTATTTACGATGAAACACAGAAATAACATCGGAATAAAATACAAAAGGCACAATGCCGACTTAAGTACAAGAAGACTGACTCTTCCTACTGTCTATGTTTGAACCATTCCATTGATTCTAGTTATAGATTCCGATGCTTCACTTCAGGTTTACTGTATCCCTTGGACCTACGTACTGTCGATGAAACACAGAATTTGCATCGGAATTAAATACAAAAGGCACAATGACGACTTAAGTACATAAAGACTGACTATTCTTACTGACTATGTTTTGAACCATTCCCGTGACACTAGTTATAGATTCCGATGCTTCACTTCAGGTTTACTGTATCCCTTGGACCTTCTTATTGACGATGAAACACAGAAATTGCATCGGAATTAAATACAAAAGGCACAATACCGACTTAAGTACAAGAAGTCTGACTCTTGTTGCTGAGTATAATTTGAACCATTCCTGTGACACTGGTTATAGTTTCCGATGCTTAACTTCAGGTTTACTGTATCCCTTGGAACTTCTTATTGACGATGAAACACAGAAAATGAATCGGAATTAAATACAAAAGGCACAATACCGACTTAAGTACAAGAAGACTGACTCTTCTTACTGACTATGTTTTGAACCATTCCTGTGACACCAGTTATAGATTCCGTTGCTTCACTTCAGATTTACTGTATCCCTCTGACCTTCTTATTGACGATGAATCACAGAAACTGCATCGGAATTAAATAGAAAAGGCACAATGCCTACTTGTGTACAAGAAGACTGACTCCTCTTACTGTCTATGTTTTGAACCATTCCTGTGACACTAGTTATAGATTCCGATGCTTGATTTCAGATTAACTGTATCCCTTGGACCGTCTTATTGACGGTGATACACAGAAATTGCATCGGAATTTAATACAAAAATGCACAATGCCAACTCAAGGACAAGAAGACTGACTCTTCTTACTATCTATGTTTGAACCATTCCTGTGACACTAGTTATAGATTCCGATGCTTCACTTCAGGTTTACTGTATCCCTCTGACCTCCTTATTGACGATAAAACACAGAAATTGCATCGGAATCAAACACAAAAGGCGCAATTCTGACTTAAGTACAAGAAGACTGACTCTTCATACTGTCTATGTTTTGAACCATTCCTGTGACACCTGTTATAGATTCCAAAGCTTCTTGTCAGGTTTACTGTATCCCTCTGACCTTCTTATTGACGATGGAACACAGAAATTGCATCGGAATTAAATAGAAAAGGCACTATGCCGACTTGTGTACAAGAAGACTGACTCTTCTTACTGTCTATGTTTTGGACCATTCCTTTGACACTAGTTATAGATTCCCATGCTTGACTTCAGGTTTACTGTATACCTAGGACTTTCTTATTGACGATCATACACAAAAATTGCATCGGAATTTAATACAAAAATGCACAATGCCGAATCAAGGACAGGTAGACTGAGTCTTCTTACTATCTATGTTTTTAACCACTCCTGTGACACTAGTTATAGATTCCGATGCTTCACATCAGGTTTACTGTATCCCTCTGACCTTCTTATTGACGATGAAACACAGAAATTGCATCGGAATTAAATATGAAATGCACAATGCCGACTTAAGTACAAGAAGACTGATTCTTCTTCATGACTATGTTTTGAACCATTTCTGTGACACAAGTTATAGATTCCGTTGCTTCACTTAAGATTTGCTTTATCCGTCGGACCTTCTTATTGACGATGAAACATAGAAATTGCATCGGAATTAAATACAAAAGGAACAATGTCGACTTAAGTACAAGAAGACTGACACTTCTTACTGTCTATGTTTTTAACCATTCCTGTGACACTTGTTATAGATTCCGATGCTTCACTTCAGGTTTACTGTATCCCTTGGACCTTCTTATTGTCGATGAAACACAGAAATTGCATCGGAATTAAATAGAAAAGGCACAATGCCGACTTAAGTACAAGAAGACTGACTCTTCTCCCTGACTATGTTTTGAACCATTTCTGTGACACTAGTTATTGATTCCGATGCTTCACTTCAGGGTTACTGTATCCCTCTGACGTTCTTATTGACGATAAAACACAGAAATTGCATCGGAATGAAATACAAAAGGCGCAATGCCGACTTAAGTACAAGAAGACTGACTCTTCATACTGTCCATGTTTTGGACCATTCCTGTGGCACTAGTTATAGATTCCGATGCTTCACTTCAGGTTTACTGCATCATTCGGACCTTCTTAATTACGATGAAACACAGATATTACATCGGAACAAAATACGAAACGCACAATGCCGACTTAAGTACAAAAAGGCTGACTCTTCTTACTGACTATGTTTTGAACCATTCCTGTGACACCAGTTATAGATTCCGATGCTTCACTTCAGGTTTACTGTATGCCTCTGACCTTATTGACGATGAAACACAGAAATTGGATCGGAATTAGATAATAAAGGCACAATGCCGACTTAAGTACAAAAAGACTGACTCTTCTTATTGACTATGTTTTGAACCATTCCTGTGACACCAGTTATAGATTCCGATGCTTCACTTCAGGTTTACTGTATCCCTTGGACCTTCTTATTGACGATGAAACACAGAAATTGCATCGGAATTTAATACAAAAATGCACAATGCCGACTCAAGGACAAGTAGACTGACTCTTCTTACTATCTATGTTTTTAACCATTCCTGTGACACTAGTTATAGATTCCGATGCTTCACTTCAGGTTTACTGTATCCCTCTGACCTTCTTATTGACGATGAAACACAGAAATTGCATCGGAATTAAATATAAAATGCACAATGCCGACTTAAGTACAAGAAGTCTGATTCTTCTTCATGACTATGTTTTGAACCATTTCTGTGACACAAGTTATAGATTCCGATGCTTCACTTCAGGTTTACTGTATCCCTCTGACCTTCTTATTGACGATGAAACACAGAAATTGCATCGGAATTAAATACAAAAGGCACAATGCCGACTTAAGTACAAAAAGACTGACTCTTCTTATTGACTATGTTTTGAACCATTCCTGCGACACCAGTTATAGATTCCGATGCTTCACTTCAGGTTTACTGTATCCCTTGGACCTTCTTATTGATGATGAAACACAGAAATTGCATCGGCATTAAATACAAAATGCACAATGCCGACTTAAGGACAAGAAAACTGACTCATCTTACTGCCTATGCTTTGACCATTCCTGTGACACTAGTTATAGCTTCCGATGCTTCACTTCAGGTCTACTGTATCCCTCTGACCTTCTTATTGACGATGAAACACAGAAATTGCATCGGAATTAAATACAAAAGGCACAATTACGACGTAAGTGCAAGAAGACTGACTCTTCTTACTGTCTATGTTTGAACCATTCCTGTGAAACTAGTTACAGATTTCGATGCTTCACACCAGGTTTACTGTATCCCTTGGACCTTCTCATTGACAATGAAACACTGAAATTGTATCGGAAGTTAATAGAAAAGGCACAGTGCCGACTTAGGTACAGGAAGACTGACTCGTGTCACCGAGTATGTTTTGAACCATTAGAGTGACACTAGTTATAGATTCCGATGCTTCACTTCAGGTTTACTGTATCCCTTGGAACTTCTTATTGACGATGAAACACAGAAAATGCATCGGAATTAAATACAAAAGGCATAATACCGACTTAAGTACAAGAAGACTGACTCTTCTTTTTGTCTATGTTTTGAACCATTCCTGTGACACTAGTTATTGATTCCGATGCTTCACTTCAGGTTTTCTGTATCACTTGGACCTTCTTATTTACGTAGAAACACAGAAAGTACATGGGAATTAAAAACAAAAGGCAAAATGACGACTTTAGTACAAAAAGACTGAGTCTTCTTACTGACTATGTTTTGAACCATTCCTGTGACACTAGTTATAGATTCCGATGCTTCACTACTGGTTTACTGTATCCCTCTGACCTTATTGCCGATGAAACACAGAAATTGCATCGGAATTAAATAGAAAAGGCACAATACCGACTTTAGTACAAGAAGACTGACTCTTCTTACTATCTATGTTTTGAACCATTGCTGTGACACTAGTTATAGAATCCGAAGCTTCACTTCAGTTTTACTGTATCCCTCTGACCTTCTTATTGAGGATGAAACACAGAAATTGCATCGGAATTAAATATAAGATGCACAATGCCGACTTAAGTACAAGAAGACTGATTCTTCTTCCTGACTATGTTTTGAACCATTTCTGTGACACTAGTTATAGATTCCGATGCTTCACTTCAGGGTTACTGTATCCCTCTGACCTTCGTATTGATGATGAAACACAGAAATTGCATTGGAATTAAATACAAAAGGCACAATGCGACATAGGTACAAGAAAACTGACTTTTGTTACTGAGTATGTTTTGAAACATTCCTGTGACACTAGTTATAGATTCCGATGCTTCACTTCAGGTTTACTGTATCCCTTGGACCTTCTTATTGACGATGAGACACAGAAATTGCATCGGAATTAAATACTTAAGGCACAATGCCGACTTAAGTACATGAAGACTGACTCTTCTTACTGACTACGTTTTGAACCATTCCTGTGACTCTAGTTATAGATTCCGATGCCTCACTTCAGGTTTACTGTATCCCTTGGACCTGCTTATTAACGATGAAACACAGATATTGCATCGGAAATTAATACAAAAGGCACAATGCAGACTTAAGGACAAGAAGACTGACTGATCTTACTGACTATGTTTTGAACCATTCCTGTGACACTAGTTATACATTTCGATGTTTCACTTCAGGTTTACTGTATCCCTTGTACCTTCCCATTGACAATGAAACACCGAAATTGCATCGGAATTAAATAGAAAAGGCACAATGCCGACTTAGGTACAATAAGACTGACTCTTCTTACTGAGTATAATTTGAACCATTCCTGTGACACTAGTTATAGATTCCGATGCTTCACTTCAGGTTTACTGTATCCCTTGGAACTTCTTATTGACGATGAAACACAGAAATTGCATCAGAATTAAATACAAAAGGCACAATACCGACTCAAGTACAAGAAGACTGACTCTTCTTACTGCCTATGTTTTGAACCAATCCTGTGACACTAGTTATAGATTCCGATGCTTCACTTCAGGTTTACTGTATCCCTTGGAACTTCTTATTGACGATGAAACACAGAATTGCATCAGAATTAAATACAAAATTCACAATACCGTCTTAAGTACAAGAAGACTGACTCTTCTTACTGCCTATGTTTTGAAACAATCCTGTGACACTAGTTATAGATTCCGATGCATCACTTCAGGTTTACTGTATCATTTGGACCGTCTTATTTACGATGAAACACAGAAATTACATCAGAATTAAATACAAAAGTCACAATTCCGACTTAAGTACAAAAAGGCTGACTCTTCTTACTGCCTATGTTTTGAAGCATTCCTGTGACACCAGTTATAGATTCCAAAGCTTCACGTCAGATTTACTGTATCCCTCTGACCTTCTTATTGACGATGAAACATAGAAATTGCATCGGAATTAAATACAAAAGGAACAATGTCGACTTAAGTACAAGAAGACTGACTCTTCTTACTGTCTATGTTTTTAACCATTCCTGTGACACTTGTTATAGATTCCGATGCTTCACTTCAGGTTTACTGTATTCCTTGGACCTTCTTATTGACGACGAAACACAGAAATTGTATCGGAATTAAATACAAAAGGCACAATGCCGACTTAAGTACAAGAAGACTGACTCTTCTCCCTGACTATGTTTTGAACCATTTCTGTGACACTAGTTATTGGTTCCGATGCTTCACTTCAGGTTTACTGTATCCCTTGGACCTTCCTTTTGACGATGAAACACAGAAATTGCATCGGAATTAAATACAAAAGGCGCAATGCCGACTTAAGTACAAGAAGACTGACTCTTCATACTGTCTATGTTTTGAACCATTCCTGTGGCACTAGTTATAGATTCCGATGCTTCACTTCAGGTTTACTGCATCATTCGGACCTTCTTATTTACGATGAAACACAGATATTACGTCGGAACAAAATACGAAAAGCACAATGCCGACTTAAGTACAAAAAGGCTGACTCTTCTTACTGACTATGTTTTGAACCATTCCTGTGACACTAGTTATAGATTCCGATGTTTCACTTCAGGTTTACTGCATCATTCGGACCTTCTTATTTACGATGAAACACAGATATTACATCGGAATTAAATACGAAACGCACAATGCCGACTTAAGCACAAAAAGGCTGACTCTTCTTACTGACTACGTTTTGAACCATTCCTGTGACACCAGTTATAGATTCCGATGCTTCACTTCAGGTTTACTGTATCCCTCTGACCTTCTTATTGACGATGAAACACAGAAATTGCATCGGAATTAAATACAAAAGGCACAATGCCGACTTAAGTACAAGAAGACTGACTCTTCTCACTATCTATGTTTTGATCCATTGCTGTGACACTAGTTATAGAATCCGAAGCTTCACTTCAGTTTCACTGTATCCCTCTGACCTTCTTATTGAGGATGAAACACAGAAATTGCATCGGAATTAAATATAAAATGCACAATGCCGACTTAAGTACAAGAAGACTGATTCTTCTTCCTGACTATGTTTTGAACCATTTCTGTGACACTAGTTATAGATTCCGATGCCTCACTTCAGGTTTACTGTATCCCTTGGACCTGCTTTTTGACGATGAAACACAGAAATTGCATCGGAAATTAATACAAAAGGCACAATGCCGACTTAAGGACGAGAAGGCTGACTGATCTTACTGACTATGTTTTGAACCAATCCTGTGACACTAGTTATAGATTTCGATGCTTCACACCAGGTTTACTGTATCCCTTGGACCTTCTCATTGACAATGAAACACCGAAATTGCGTCGGAATTAAATAGAAAAGGCACAATGCCGACTTAGGTACAAGAAGACTGACTCTTCTTACTGAGTATAATTTGAACCATTCGTGTGACACTAGTTGTAGATTCCGATGCTTCACTTCAGGTTTACGGTATCCCTTGGAACTTCTTATTGACGATGAAACACAGAAATCGCATCGGAATCAAATACAAAAAGCATAATACCGACTTGAGTACAAGAAGACTGACTCTTCTTTTGTCTATGTTTTGAACCATTCCTGTGACACTAGTTATTGATTCCGATGCTTCACTTCAGGTTTTCTGTATCATTTGGACCTTCTTATTTACGTAGAAACGCAGAAAGTACATGGGAATTAAAAACAAAAGGCAAAATGACGACTTTAGTACAAAAAGACTGAGTCTTCTTACTGACTATGTTCTGAACCATTCCTGTGACACTAGTTATAGATTCCGTGCTTCACTACTGGTTTACTGTATCCCTCTGACCTTATTGCCGATGAAACACAGATATTGCATCGGAATTAAATAGAAAAGGCACAATACCGACTTTAGTACAAGAAGACTGACTCTTCTTACTATCTATGTTTTGAACCATTGCTGTGACACTAGTTATAGATTTCGATGCTTCACACCAGGTTTACTGTATCCCTTGGACCTTCTCATTGACAATGAAACACCGAAATTGCATCGGAATTAAATAGAAAAGGCACAATGCCGACTTAGGTACAAGAAGACTGACTCTTCTTACTGAGTATAATTTGAACCATTCGTGTGACACTAGTTGTAGATTCCGATGCTTCACTTCAGGTTTACGGTATCCCTTGGAACTTCTTATTGACGATGTAACACAGAAATTGCATCAGAATTAAATACAAATGGCACAATACCGACTTAAGTACAAGAAGACTGTCTCTTCTTACTGACTATGTTATGAACCATTCCTGTGACACTAGTTATTGATTCCGATGCTTCACTTCAGGTTTACAGTATCATTTGGACCTTCTTATTTACGATGAAACACAGAAATAACATCGGAATAAAATACAAAAGGCACAATGCCGACTTAAGTACAAGAAGACTGACTCTTCTTACTGACTATGTTTTGAACCATACACGTGACACCAGTTATAGATTCCGTTGCTTCACTTCAGATTTACTGTAACCCTCTGACCTTCTTATTGACGATGAAACACAGATACTGCATCGGAATTAAATAGAAAAGGCACAATGCCTACTTGTGTACAAGAAGACTGACTCTTCTTACTGTCTATGTTTTGAACCATTCCTGTGACACTAGTTATAGATTCCGATGCTTGACTTCAGGTTAATTGTATCCCTTGGACCGTCTTATTGACGGTGATACACAAAAAATTGCATCGGAATTTAATACAAAAATGCACAATGCCAACTCAAGGACAAGAAGACTGACTCTTCTTACTATCTATGTTTGAACCATTCCTGTGACACTAGTTATAGATTCCGATGCTTCACTTCAGGTTTACTGTATCCCTCTGACCTTCTTATTGACGATGAAACACAGAAATTGCATCGGAATTAAATACAAAAGGCACAATGCCGACTTAAGTGCAAGAAGACTGACTCTTCTTACTGTCTATGTTTGAACCTTTCCTGTGAAACTAGTCATAGATTTCGATGCTTCACACCAGGTTTACTGTATCCCTTGGACCTTCTCATTGACAATGAAACACCGAAATTGCATCGGAATTAAATAGAAAAGGCACAATGCCGACTTAGGTACAAGAAGACTGACTCTTCTTACTGAGTATAATTTGAACCATTCGTGTGACACTAGTTGTAGATTCCGATGCTTCACTTCAGGTTTACGGTATCCCTTGGAACTTCTTATTGACGATGAAACACAGAAATTGCATCAGAATTAAATACAAATGGCACAATACCGACTTAAGTACAAGAAGACTGTCTCTTCTTACTGACTATGTTTTGAACCATTCCTGTGACACTAGTTATTGATTCCGATGCTTCACTTCAGGTTTACTGTATCATTTGGACCTTCTTATTTACGATGAAACACAGAAATAACATCGGAATAAAATACAAAAGGCACAATGCCGACTTAAGTACAAGAAGACTGACTCTTCCTACTGTCTATGTTTAAACCATTCCATTGACACTAGTTATAGATTCCTATGCTTCACTTCAGGTTTACTGTATCCCTTGGACCTTCGTACTGACGATGAAACACAGAATTTGCATCGGAATTAAATACAAAAGGCACAATGCCGACTTAAGTACATAAAGACTGACTCTGCTTACTGACTATGTTTTGAACCATTCCCGTGACACTAGTTATAGATTCCGATGCTTCACTTCAGGTTTACTGTATCCCTTGGACCTTCTTATTGACGATGAAACACAGAAATTGCATCGGAATTAAATACAAAAGGCACAATACCGACTTAAGTACAAGAAGACTGACTCTTGTTGCTGAGTATAATTTGAACCATTCCTGTGACACTGGTTATAGTTTCCGATGCTAAACTTCAGGTTTACTGTATCCCTTGGAACTTCTTATTGACGATGAAACACAAAAATTGAATCGGAATTAAATACAAAAGGCACAATACCGACTTAAGTACAAGAAGACTGACTCTTCTTACTGACTATGTTTTGAACCATTCCTGTGACACCAGTTATAGATTCCGTTGCTTCACTTCAGATTTACTGTATCCCTCTGACCTTCTTATTGACGATGAAACACAGAAACTGCATCGGAATTAAATAGAAAAGGCACAATGCCTACTTGTGTACGAGAAGACTGACTCTTCTTACTGTCTATGTTTTGAACCATTCCTGTGACACTAGTTATAGATTCCGATGCTTGACTTCAGGTTAACTGTATCCCTTGGACCGTCTTATTGACGGTGATACACAGAAATTGCATCGGAATTTAACACAAAAATGCACAATGCCAACTCAAGGACAAGAAGACTGACTCTTCTTACTATCTATGTTTGAACCATTCCTGTGACACTAGTTATAGATTCCGATGCTTCACTTCAGGTTTACTGTATCCCTCTGACCTTCTTATTGACGATGAAACACAGAAACTGCATCGGAATTAAATATAAAATGCACAATGCCGACTTAAGTACAAGAAGACTGATTCTTCTTCCTGACTATGTTTTGAACCAATTCTGTGACACAAGTTATAGATTCCGATGCTTCACTTAAGGGTTACTGTATCCCTCGGACCTTCTTATTGACGATGAAACATAGAAATTGCATCAGAATTAAATACAAAAGGAACAATGCCGACTTAAGTACAAGAAGACTGACTCTTCTTACTGTCTATGTTTTTAACCATTCCTGTGACACTTGTTATAGATTCCGATGCTTCACTTCAAGTTTACTGTATCCCTTGGACCTTCTTATTGACGATGAAACACAGAAATTGCATCGGAATTAAATACAAAAGGCACAATGCCGACTGAAGTACAAGAAGGCTGACTCTTCTTCCTGACTATGTTTTGAACCATTTCTGTGACACTAGTTATAGATTCCAATGCTTCACTTCAGGGTTACTGTATCCCTCTGACCTTCTTACTGACGATAAAACACAGAAAATGCATCGGAATTAAACACAAAAGGCGCAATTCCGACTTAAGTACAAGAAGACTGACTCTTCATACTGTCTATGTTTTGAACCATTCCTGTGGCACTAGTTATAGATTCCGATGCTTCACTTCAGGTCTACTGCATCATTCGGACCTTCTTATTTACGATTAAACACAGATATTACATCGGAATAAAATACGAAACGCACAATGCCGACTTAAGTACAAAAAGGCTGACTCTTCTTACTGCCTATGTTTTGAACCATTCCTGTGACACCAGTTATAGATTCCGATGCTTCACTTCAATTTTACTGTATCCCTCTGACCTTCTTATTGACGATGAAACACAGAAATTGGATCGGAATTAAATACAAAAGGCACAATGCCGACTTAAGGACAAGAAAACTGGCTCATCTTACTGCCTATGTTTTGAACCATTCCTGTGACACTAGTTATAGATTCCGATGCTTCACTTCAGGTTTACTGTATCCCTCTGACCTTCTTATTGACGATGAAACACAGAAATTGCATCGGAATTAAATATAAAATGCACAATGCCGACTTAAGTGCAAGAAGACTGATTCTTCTTCCTGACTATGTTTTGAACCATTTCTGTGACACAAGTTATAGATTCCGATGCTTCACTTAAGGGTTACTGTATCCCTCGGACCTTCTTATTGACGATGAAACACAGAAATTGCATCGGAATTAAATACAAAAGGAACAATGCCGACTTAAGTACAAGAAGACTGACTCTTCCTACTGTCTATGTTTGAACCATTCCATTGACACTAGTTATAAATTCCGATGCTTCACTTCAGGTTTACTGTATCCCTTGGACCTTCGTACTGACGATGAAACACAGAATTTGCATCGGAGTTAAATACAAAAGGCACAATGCCGACTTAAGTACATAAAGACTGACTCTTCTTACTGACTATGTTTTGAACCATTCCCGTGACACTAGTTATAGATTCCGATGCTTCACTTCAGGTTTACTGTATCCCTTGGACATTCTTATTGACGATGAAACACAGAAATTGCATCGGAATTAAATACAAAAGGCACAATACCGACTTAAGTACAAGAAGACTGACTCTTGTTGCTGAGTATAATTTGAACCATTCCTGTGACACTGGTTATAGTTTCCGATGCTAACCTTCAAATTACTGTATCCCTTGGAACTTCTTATTGACGATGAAACACAGAAATTGAATCGGAATTAAATACAAAAGGCACAATACCGACTTAAGTACAAGAAGACTGACTCTTCTTACTGACTATGTTTTGAACCATTCCTGTGACACCAGTTATAGATTCCGTTGCTTCACTTCAGATTTACTGTATCCCTTGGACCGTCTTATTGACGGTGATACACAGAAATTGCATCGGAATTTAACACAAAAATGCACAATGCCAACTCAAGGACAAGAAGACTGACTCTTCTTACTATCTATGTTTGAACCATTCCTGTGACACTAGTTATAGATTCCGATGCTTCACTTCAGGTTTACTGTATCCCTTGGACCTTCTTATTGACGATGAAACACAGAAATTGCATCGGAATTAAATATAAAATGTACAATGCCGACTTAAGTACAAGAAGACTGATTCTTCTTCCTGACTATGTTTTGAACCATTTCTGTGACACAAGTTATAGATTCCGATGCTTCACTTAAGGGTTACTGTTTCCCTCGGACCTTCTTATTGACGATGAAACATAGAAATTGCATCGGAATTAAATACAAAAGGAACAATGCCGACTTAAGTACAAGAAGACTGACTCTTCTTACTGTCTATGTTTTTAACCATTCCTGTGACACTTGTTATAGATTCCGATGCTTCACTTCAAGTTTACTGTATCCCTTGGACCTTCTTATTGACGATGAAACACAGAAATTGCATCGGAATTAAATACAAAAGGCACAATGCCGACTTAAGTACAAGAAGACTGACTCTTCTTCCTGACTATGTTTTGAACCATTTCTGTGACACTAGTTATAGATTCCGATGCTTCACTTCAGGGTTACTGTATCCCTCTGACCTTCTTATTGAGGATAAAACACAGAAATTGCATCGGAATTAAACACAAAAGGCGCAATTCCGACTTAAGTACAAGAAGACTGACTCTTCATACTGTCTATGTTTTGAACCATTCCTGTGGCACTAGTTATAGATTCCGATGCTTCACTTCAGGTTTACTGCATCATTCGGACCTTCTTATTTACGATTAAACACAGATATTACATCGGAATAAAATACGAAATGCACAATGCCGACTTAAGTACAAAAAGGCTGACTCTTCTTACTGCCTATGTTTTGAACCATTCCTGTGACACCAGTTATAGATTCCGATGCTTCACTTCAGTTTTACTGTATCCCTCTGACCTTCTTATTGACGATGAAACACAGAAATTGGATCGGAATTAAATACAAAAGGCACAATGCCGACTTAAGTACAAAAAGACTAACTCTTCTTATCGACTATGTTTTGAACCGTTCCTGTGACACCAGTTATAGATTCCGATGCTTCACTTCAGGTTTACTGTATCCCTTGGACCTTCTTATTCACGATGAGACACAGAAATTGCATCGGAATTAAATACAAAATGCACAATGCCGACTTAAGGACAAGAAAACTGGCTCATCTTACTGCCTATGTTTTGAACCATTCCTGTGACACTAGTTATAGATTCCGATGCTTCACTTCAGGTTTACTGTATCCCTCTGACCTTCTTATTGACGATGAAACACAGAAATTGCATCGGAATTAAATACAAAAGGCACAATGCCGACTTAAGTGCAAGAAGACTGACTCTTCTTACTGTCTATGTTTGAACCTTTCCTGTGAAACTAGTCATAGATTTCGATGCTTCACACCAGGTTTACTGTATCCCTTGGACCTTCTCATTGACAATGAAACACCGAAATTGCATCGGAAGTTAATAGAAAAGGCACAGTGCCGACTTAGGTACAGGAAGACTGACTCTTGTTACCGAGTATGTTTTGAACCATTCCTGTGACACTAGTTATAGATTCCGATGCTTCACTTAAGGTTTACTGTACCCCTTGGAACTTCTTATTGACGATGAAACACAGAAATTGCATCGGAATTAAATACAAAAGGCACAATACCGACTTAAGTACAAGAAGACTGACTCTTCTTTTTGTTAATATTTTGAACCATTCCTGTGACACTAGTTATTGATTCCGATGCTTCACTTTAGGTTTACTGTATCATTTGGACCTTCTTATTTACGTTGAAACACAGAAGTTACATGGGAATTAAAATCAAAAGGCAAAATGACGACTTAAGTACAAAAAGACTGACTCTTCTTACTGACTATGTTTTGAACCGTTCCTGTGACACCAGTTATAGATTCCGATGCTTCACTTCAGGTTTACTGTATCTCTTGTACCCTCTTATTCACGATGAAACACAGATATTGCATCGGAATTAAATACAAAAGGCACAGTACCGACTTAAGTTCAAGAAGACTGACTCTTGTTGCTGAGTATAATTTGAACCATTCCTGTGACACTGGTTATAGTTTCCGATGCTAAACTTCAGGTTTACTGTATCCCTTGGAACTTCTTATTGACGATGAAACACAGAAATTGAATCGGAATTAAATACAAAAGGCACAATACCGACTTAAGTACAAGAAGACTGACTCTTCTTACTGACTATGTTTTGAACCATTCCTGTGACACCAGTTATAGATTCCGTTGCTTCACTTCAGATTTACTGTATCCCTCTGACCTTCTTAATGACGATGAAACACAGAAACTGCATCGGAATTAAATAGAAAAGGCACAATGCCTACTTGTGTACAAGAAGACTGACTCTTCTTACTGTCTATGTTTTGAACCATTCCTGTGACACTAGTTATAGATTCCGATGCTTGACTTCAGGTTAACTGTATCCCTTGGACCGTCTTATTGACGGTGATACACAGAAATTGCTTGGAATTTAACACAAAAATGCACAATGCCAACTCAAGGACAAGAAGACTGACTCTTCTTACTATCTATGTTTGAACCATTCCTGTGACACTAGTTATAGATTCCGGTGCTTCACTTCAGGTTTACTGTATCCCTCTGACCTTCTTATTGACGATGAAACACAGAAATTGCATCGGAATTAAATATAAAATGCACAATGCCGACTTAAGTACAAGAAGACTGATTCTTCTTCCTGACTATGTTTTGAACCATTTCTGTGACACAAGTTATAGATTCCGATGCTTCACTTAAGGGTTACTGTATCCCTCGGACCTTCTTATTGACGATGAAACATAGAAATTGCTTCGGAATTAAATACAAAAGGAACAATGCCGACTTAAGTACAAGAAGACTGACTCTTCTTACTGTCTATGTTTTTAACCATTCCTGTGACACTTGTTATAGATTCCGATGCTTCACTTCAAGTTTACTGTATCCCTTGGACCTTCTTATTGACGATGAAACACAGAAATTGCATCGGAATTAAATACAAAAGGCACAATGCCGACTTAAGTACAAGAAGACTGACTCTTCTTCCTGACTATGTTTTGAACCATTTCTGTGACACTAGTTATAGATTCCGATGCTTCACTTCAGGGTTACTGTATCCCTCTGACCTTCTTATTGACGATAAAACACAGAAATTGCATCGGAATTAAACACAAAAGGCGCAATTCCGACTTAAGTACAGGAAGATCGACTCTTCATACTGTCTATGTTTTGAACCATTCCTGTGGCACTAGTTACAGATTTCGGTGCTTCACTTCAGGTTTACTGCATCATTCGGACCTTCTTATTTACGATTAAACACAGATATTACATCGGAATAAAATACGAAACGCACAATGCCGACTTAAGTACAAAAAGGCTGACTCTTCTTACTGCTTATGTTTTGAACCATTCCTGTGACACCAGTTATAGATTCCGATGCTTCACTTCAGTTTTACTGTATCCCTCTGACCTTCTTATTGACGATGAAACACAGAAATTGGATCGGAATTAAATACAAAAGGCACAATGCCGACTTAAGTACAAAAAGACTGACTCTTCTTATTGACTATGTTTTGAACCGTTCCTGTGACACCAGTTATAGATTCCGATGCTTCATTTCAGGTTTACTGTATCCCTTGGACCTTCTTATTCACGATGAGACACAGAAATTGCATAGGAATTAAATACAAAATGCACAATGCCGACTTAAGGACAAGAAAACTGGCTCATCTTACTGCCTATGTTTTGAACCATTCCTGTGACACTAGTTATAGATTCCGATGCTTCACTTCAGGTTTACTATATCCCTCTGACCTTCTTATTGACGATGAAACACAGAAATTGCATCGGAATTAAATACAAAAGGCACAATGCCGACTTAAGTGCAAGAAGACTGACTCTTCTTACTGTCTATGTTTGAACCTTTCCTGTGAAACTAGTCATAGATTTCGATGCTTCACACCAGGTTTACTGTATCCCTTGGACCTTCTCATTGACAATGAAACACCGAAATTGCATCGGAAGTTAATAGAAAAGGCACAGTGCCGACTTAGGTACACGAAGACTGACTCTTGTTACCGAGTATGTTTTGAACCATTCCTGTGACACTAGTTATAGATTCCGATGCTTCACTTAAGGTTTACTGTATCCCTTGGAACTTCTTATTGACGATGAAACACAGAAATTGCATCGGAATTAAATACAAATGGCACAATACCGACTTAAGTACAAGAAGACTGACTCTTCTTTTTGTCTATATTTTGAACCATTCCTGTGACACTAGTTATTGATTCCGATGCTTCACTTTAGGTTTACTGTATCATTTGGACCTTCTTATTTACGTTGAAACACAGAAGTTACATGGGAATTAAAATCAAAAGGCAAAATGACGACTTAAGTACAAAAAGACTGACTCTTCTTACTGACTATGTTTTGAACCGTTCCTGTGACACCAGTTATAGATTCCGATGCTTCACTTCAGGTTTACTGTATCCCTTGGACCTTCTTATTCACGATGAAACACAGAAATTGCATCGGAATTAAATACAAAATGCACAATGCCGACTTAAGGACAAGAAAACTGGCTCATCTTACTGCCTATGTTTTGAACCATTCCTGTGACACTAGTTATAGATTCCGATGCTTCACTTCAGGTTTACTGTATCCCTCTGACCTTCTTATTGACGATGAAACATAGAAATTGCATCGGAATTAAATACAAAAGGAAACAATGCCGACTTAAGTGCAAGAAGACTGACTCTTCCTACTGTCTATGTTTCAACCATTCCATTGACACTAGTTATAAATTCCGATGCTTCACTTCAGGTTTACTGTATCCCTTCGACCTTCGTACTGACGATGAAACACAGAATTTGCATCGGAATGAAATACAAAAGGCACAATGCCGACTTAAGTACATAAAGACTGACTCTTCTTACTGACTATGTTTTGAACCATTCCCGTGACACTAGTTATAGATTCCGATGCTTCACTTCTGGTTTACTGTATCCCTTGGACCTTCTTATTGACGATGAAACACAGAAATTGCATCGGAATTAAATACAAAAGGCACAATGCCGACTTAAGTACATAAAGACTGACTCTTCTTACTGACTATGTTTTGAACCATTCCTGTGACACTAGTTATAGATTCCGATGCTTCACTTCTGGTTTACTGTATCCCTTGGACCTTCTTATTGACGATGAAACACAGAAATTGCATCGGAATTAAATACAAAAGGCACAATACCGACTTAAGTACAAGAAGACTGACTCTTGTTGCTGAGTATAATTTGAACCATTCCTGTGACACTGGTTATAGTTTCCGATGCTAAACTTCAGGTTTACTGTATCCCTTGGAACTTCTTATTGACGATGAAACACAGAAATTGAATCGGAATTAAATACAAAAGGCACAACACCGGCTTAAGTACAAGAAGACTGACTCTTTTTACTGACTATGTTTTGAACCATTCCTGTGACACCAGTTATAGATTCCGTTGCTTCACTTCAGATTTACTGTATCCCTCTGACCTTCTTATTGACGATGAAACACAGAAACTGCATCGGAATTAAATATAAAATGCACAATGCCGACTTAAGTACATAAAGACTGATTCTTCTTCCTGACTATGTTTTGAACCATTTCTGTGACACAAGTTATAGATTCCGATGCTTCACTTAAGGGTTACTGTATCCCTCGGACCTTCTTATTGACGATGAAACATAGAAATTGCATCGGAATTAAATACAAAAGGAACAATGCCGACTTAAGTACAAGAAGACTGACTCTTCTTACTGTCTATGTTTTTAACCATTCCTGTGACACTTGTTATAGATTCCGATGCTTCACTTCAAGTTTACTGTATCCCTTGGACATTCTTATTGACGATGTAACACAGAAATTGCATCGGAATTAAATACAAAAGGCACAATGCCGACTTGAGTACAAGAAGACTGACTCTTCTTCCTGACTATGTTTTGAACCATTTCTGTGACACTAGTAATAGATTCCGATGCTTCACTTCAGGGTTACTGTATCCCTCTGACCTTCTTATTGACGATAAAAGGCAGAAATTGCATCGGAATTAAACACAAAAGGCGCAATTCCGACTTAAGTACAAGAAGACTGACTCTTCATACTGTCTATGTTTTGAACCATTCCTGTGGCACTAGTTATAGATTCCGATGCTTCACTTCAGGTTTACTGCATCATTCGGACCTTCTTATTTACGATTAAACACAGATATTACATCGGAATAAAATACGAAACGCACAATGCCGACTTAAGTACAAAAAGGCTGACTCTTCTTACTGCCTATGTTTTGAACCATTCCTGTGACACCAGTTATAGATTCCGATGCTTCACTTCAGTTTTACTGTATCCCTCTGACCTTCTTATTGACGATGAAACACAGAATTTGGATCGGAATTAAATACAAAAGGCACAATGCCGACTTAAGTACAAAAAGTCTGACTCTTCTTATTGACTATGTTTTGAACCGTTCCTGTGACACCAGTTATAGATTCCGATGCTTCACTTCAGGTTTACTGTATCCCTTGGACCTTCTTATTCACGATGAGACACAGAAATTGCATCGGAATTAAATACAAAATGCACAATGCCGACTTAAGGACAAGAAAACTGGCTCATCTTACTGCCTATGTTTTGAACCATTCCTGTGACACTAGTTATAGATTCCGATGCTTCACTTCAGGTTTACTATATCCCTATGACCTTCTTATTGACGATGAAACACAGAAATTGCATCGGAATTAAATACAAAAGGCACAATGCCGACTTAAGTGCAAGAAGACTGACTCTTCTTACTGTCTATGTTTGAACCTTTCCTGTGAAACTAGTCATAGATTTCGATGCCTCACACCAGGTTTACTGTATCCCTAGGACCTTCTCATTGACAATGAAACACCGAAATTGCATCGGAAGTTAATAGAAAAGGCACAGTGCCGACTTAGGTACAGGAAGACTGACTCTTGTTACCGAGTATGTTTTGAACCGTTCCTGTGACACTAGTTATAGATTCCGATGCTTCACTTAAGGTTTACTGTATCCCTTGGAACTTCTTATTGACGATGAAACACAGAAATTGCATCGGAATTAAATACAAAAGGCACAATACCGACTTAAGTACAAGAAGACTGACTCTTCTTTTTGTCTATATTTTGAACCATTCCTGTGACACTAGTTATTGATTCCGATGCTTCACTTTAGGTTTACTGTATCATTTGGACCTTCTTATTTACGTTGAAACACAGAAGTTACATGGGAATTAAAATCAAAAGGCAAAATGACGACTTAAGTACAAAAAGACTGACTCTTCTTACTGACTATGTTTTGAACCGTTCCTGTGACACCAGTTATAGATTCCGATGCTTCACTTCAGGTTTACTGTATCCCTTGGACCTTCTTATTCACGATGAAACACAGAAATTGCATCGGAATTAAATACAAAATGCACAATGCCGACTTAAGGACAAGAAAACTGGCTCATCTTACTGCCTATGTTTTGAACCATTCCTGTGACACTAGTTATAGATTCCGATGCTTCACTTCAGGTTTACTGTATCCCTCTGACCTTCTTATTGACGATGAAACATAGAAATTGCATCGGAATTAAATACAAAAGGAACAATGCCGACTTAAGTGCAAGAAGACTGACTCTTCCTACTGTCTATGTTTCAACCATTCCATTGACACTAGTTATAAATTCCGATGCTTCACTTCAGGTTTACTGTATCCCTTCGACCTTCGTACTGACGATGAAACACAGAATTTGCATCGGAATGAAATACAAAAGGCACAATGCCGACTTAAGTACATAAAGACTGACTCTTCTTACTGACTATGTTTTGAACCATTCCCGTGACACTAGTTATAGATTCCGATGCTTCACTTCTGGTTTACTGTATCCCTTGGACCTTCTTATTGACGATGAAACACAGAAATTGCATCGGAATTAAATACAAAAGGCACAATGCCGACTTAAGTACATAAAGACTGACTCTTCTTACTGACTATGTTTTGAACCAATCCCGTGACACTAGTTATAGATTCCGATGCTTCACTTCTGGTTTACTGTATCCCTTGGACCTTCTTATTGACGATGAAACACAGAAATTGCATCGGAATTAAATACAAAAGGCACAATACCGACTTAAGTACAAGAAGACTGACTCTTGTTACTGAGTATAATTTGAACCATTCCTGTGACACTGGTTATAGTTTCCGATGCTAAACTTCAGGTTTACTGTATCCCTTGGAACTTCTTATTGACGATGAAACACAGAAATTGAATCGGAATTAAATACAAAAGGCACAACACCGGCTTAAGTACAAGAAGACTGACTCTTTTTACTGACTATGTTTTGAACCATTCCTGTGACACCAGTTATAGATTCCGTTGCTTCACTTCAGATTTACTGTATCCCTCTGACCTTCTTATTGACGATGAAACACAGAAACTGCATCGGAATTAAATAGAAAAGGCACAATGCCTACTTATGTACAAGAAGACTGACTCTTCTTAGTGTCTATGTTTTGAACCATTCCTGTGACACTAGTTATAGATTCCGATGCTTGACTTCAGGTTAACTGTATCCCTTGGACCGTCTTATTTACGGTGATACACAGAAATTGCATCGGAATTTAACACAAAAATGCACAATGCCAACTCAAGGACAAGAAGACTGACTCTTCTTACTATCTATGTTTGAACCATTCCTGTGACACTAGTTATAGATTCCGATGCTTCACTTCAGGTTTACTGTATCCCTCTGACCTTCTTATTGACGATGAAACACAGAAATTGCATCGGAATTAAATATAAAATGCACAATGCCGACTTAAGTACAAGAAGACTGATTCTTCTTCCTGACTATGTTTTGAACCATTTCTGTGACACAAGTTATAGATTCCGATGCTTCACTTAAGGGTTACTGTATCCCTCGGACCTTCTTATTGACGATGAAACATAGAAATTGCATCGGAATTAAATACAAAAGGAACAATGCCGACTTAAGTACAAGAAGACTGACTCTTCTTACTGTCTATGTTTTTAACCATTCCTGTGACACTTGTTATAGATTCCGATGCTTCACTTCAAGTTTACTGTATCCCTTGGACATTCTTATTGACGATGAAACACAGAAATTGCATCGGAATTAAATACAAAAGGCACAATGCCGACTTGAGTACAAGAAGACTGACTCTTCTTCCTGACTATGTTTTGAACCATTTCTGTGACACAAGTTATAGATTCCGATGCTTCACTTCAGGGTTACTGTATCCCTCTGACCTTCTTATTGACGATAAAACGCAGAAATTGCATCGGAATTAAACACAAAAGGCGCAATTCCGACTTAAGTACAAGAAGACTGACTCTTCATACTGTCTATGTTTTGAACCATTCCTGTGGCACTAGTTATAGATTCCGATGCTTCACTTCAGGTTTACTGCATCATTCGGACCTTCTTATTTACGATTAAACACAGATATTACATCGGAATAAAATACGAAACGCACAATGCCGACTTAAGTACAAAAAGGCTGACTCTTCTTACTGCCTATGTTTTGAACCATTCCTGTGACACCAGTTATAGATTCCGATGCTTCACTTCAGTTTTACTGTATCCCTCTGACCTTCTTATTGACGATGAAACACAGAATTTGGATCGGAATTAAATACAAAAGGCACAATGCCGACTTAAGTACAAAAAGTCTGACTCTTCTTATTGACTATGTTTTGAACCGTTCCTGTGACACCAGTTATAGATTCCGATGCTTCACTTCAGGTTTACTGTATCCCTTGGACCTTCTTATTCACGATGAGACACAGAAATTGCATCGGAATTAAATACAAAATGCACAATGCCGACTTAAGGACAAGAAAACTGGCTCATCTTACTGCCTATGTTTTGAACCATTCCTGTGACACTAGTTATAGATTCCGATGCTTCACTTCAGGTTTACTATATCCCTATGACCTTCTTATCGACGATGAAACACAGAAATTGCATCGGAATTAAATACAAAAGGCACAATGCCGACTTAAGTGCAAGAAGACTGACTCTTCTTACTGTCTATGTTTGAACCTTTCCTGTGAAACTAGTCATAGATTTCGATGCCTCACACCAGGTTTACTGTATCCCTTGGACCTTCTCATTGACAATGAAACACCGAAATTGCATCGGAAGTTAATAGAAAAGGCACAGTGCCGACTTAGGTACAGGAAGACTGACTCTTGTTACCGAGTATGTTTTGAACCGTTCCTGTGACACTAGTTATAGATTCCGATGCTTCACTTAAGGTTTACTGTATCCCTTGGAACTTCTTATTGACGATGAAACACAGAAATTGCATCGGAATTAAATACAAAAGGCACAATACCGACTTAAGGACAAGAAGACTGACTCTTCTTTTTGTCTATATTTTGAACCATTCCTGTGACACTAGTTATTGATTCCGATGCTTCACTTTAGGTTTACTGTATCATTTGGACCTTCTTATTTACGTTGAAACACAGAAGTTACATGGGAATTAAAATCAAAAGGCAAAATGACGACTTAAGTACAAAAAGACTGACTCTTCTTACTGACTATGTTTTGAACCATTCCTGTGACACTAGTTATAGATTCCGATGCTTCACTACAAGTTTACTGTATCCCTCTGACCTTATTGCCGATGAAACACAGAAATTGCATCGGAATTAAATACAAAAGGCACAATACCGACTTAAGTACATGAAGACTGACTCTTCTTTTTGTCTATGTTTTGAACCATTCCTGTGACACTAGTTATAGATTCCGATGCTTGACTTCAGGTTTACTGTATCCCTTGGACCTTCTTATTGACGATCATACACAGAAATTGCATCGGAATTGAATACAAAAATGCACAATGCCGACTCAAGTTCAAGAAGACTGACTCTTCTTACTATCTATGTTTGAACCATTCCTGTGACACTAGTTATAGATTCCGATGCTTCACTTCAGGTTTACTGTATCCCTTGGACCTTCTTATTGACGATAAAACACAGAAATTGCATCGGAATTAAATACAAAAGGCATAATACCGAATTAAGTACAAGAAGACTGACTCTTGTTGCTGAGTATAATTTGAACCATTCCTGTGACACTGGTTATAGTTTCCGATGCTTAACTTCAGGTTTACTGTATCCCTTGGAACTTCTTATTGACGATGAAACACAGAAATTGAATCGGAATTAAATACAAAAGGCACAATACCGACTTAAGTACAAGAAGACTGACTCTTCTTACTGACTATGTTTTGAACCATTCCTGTGACACCAGTTATAGATTCCGTTGCTTCACTTCAGATTTACTGTATCCCTCTGACCTTCTTATTGACGATGAAACACAGAAACTGCATCGGAATTAAATAGAAAAGGCACAATGCCTACTTGTGTACAAGAAGACTGACTCTTCTTACTGTCTATGTTTTGAACCATTCCTGTGACACTAGTTATAGATTCCGATGCTTGACATCAGGATAACTGTATCCCTTGGACCGTCTTATTGACGGTGATGCATAGAAATTGCATCGGAATTTAATACAAAAATGCGCAATGCCAACTCAAGGACAAGAAGACTGACTCTTCTTACTATCTATGTTTGAACCATTCCTGTGACACTAGTTATAGATTCCGATGCTTCACTTCAGGTTTACTGTATCCCTCTGACCTTCTTATTGACGACGAAACACAGAAATTGCATCGGAATTAAATATAAAATGCACAATGCCGACTTAAGTACAAGAAGACTGATTCTTCTTCCTGACTATGTTTTGAACCATTTCTGTGACACAAGTTATAGATTCCGATGCTTCACTTAAGGGTTACTGTATCCCTCGGACCTTCTTATTGACGATGAAACATAGAAATTGCATCGGAATCAAATACAAAAGGAACAATGCCGACTTGAGTACAAGAAGACTGACTCTTCTTTCTGTCTATGTTTTTAACCATTCCTGTGACACTTGTTATAGATTCCGATGCTTCACTTCAAGTTTACTGTATCCCTTGGACCTTCTTATTGACGATGAAACACAGAAATTGCATCGGAATTAAATTTAAAAGGCACAATGCCGACTTAAGTACAAGAAGACTGACTCTTCTTCCTGACTATGTTTTGCACCATTTCTGTGACACTAGTTATAGATTCCGATGCTTCACTTCAGGGTTACTGTATCCCTCTGACCTTCTTATTGACGATAAAACACAGAAATTGCATCGGAATTAAACACAAAATGCGCAATTCCGACTTAAGTACAAGAAGACTGACTCTTCATACTGTCTATGTTTTGAAACATTCCTGTGGCACTAGTTATAGATTCCGATGCTTCACTTCAGGTTTACTGCATCATTCGGACCTTCTTATTTACGATGAAACACAGGTATTACATCGGAATAAAATACGAAACGCACAATGCCGACTTAAGTACAAAAAGGCTGACTCTTCTTACTGCCTATGTTTTGAACCATTCCTGTGACACCAGTTATAGATTCCGATGCTTCACTTCAGTTTTACTGTATCCCTCTGACCTTCTTATTGACGATGAAACACAGAAATTGGATCGGAATTAAATACAAAAGGCACAATGCCGACTTAAGTACAAAAAGACTGACTCTTCTTATTGACTATGTTTTGAACCGTTCGTGTGACACCAGTTATAGATTCCGATGCTTCACTTCAGGTTTACTGTATCCCTTGGACCTTCTTATTCACGATGAAACACAGACAATGCATCGGAATTAAATACAAAATGCACAATGCCGACTTAAGGACAAGAAAACTGACTCATCTTACTGCCTATGTTTTGAACCATTCCTGTGACACTAGTTATAGATTCCGATGCTTCACTTCAGGTTTACTGTATCCCTCTGACCTTCTTATTGACGATGAAACGCAGAAATTGCATCGGAATTAAATACAAAAGGCACAATGCCGACTTAAGTGCAAGTAGACTGACTCTTCTTACTGTCTATGTTTGAACCTTTCCTGTGAAACTAGTCATAGATTTCGATGCTTCACACCAGGTTTACTGTATCCCTTGGACGTTCTCATTGACAATGAAACACCGAAATTGCATCGGAAGTTAATAGAAAAGGCACAGTGCCGACTTAGGTACAGGAAGACTGACTCTTGTTACTGAGTATGTTTTGAGACATTCCTGTGACACTAGTCATAGATTCCGATGCTTCACTTCAGGTTTACTGTATCCCTTGGACCTTCTTATTGACGATGAGACACAGAAATTGCATCGGAATTAAATACAAAAGGCACAATACCGACTTAAGTACATAAAGACTGACTCTTCTTACTGTCTATGTTTTGAACCATTCCTGTGACACTAGTTATAGATTCCGATGCTTGACTTCAGGTTTACTGTATCCCTTGGACCTTCTTATTGACGATCATACACAGAAATTGCATCGGAATTGAATACAAAAATGCACAATGCCGACTCAAGTTCAAGGAGACTGATTCTTCTTCCTGACTATGTTTTGAACCATTTCTGTGACACTAGTTATAGATTCCGATGTTGCACTTCAGGGTTACTGTATCCCTCTGACCTTCTTATTGATGATGAAACACAGAAATTGCATCGGAATTAAATAAAAAAGACACAATGCCGACTTAGGTACAAGAAGACTGACTCTTGTTACTGAGTATGTTTTGAAACATTCCTGTGACACTAGTCATAGATTCTGATGCTTCACTTCAGGTTTACTGTATCCCTTGGGCCTTCTTATTGACGATGAGACACAGGAATTGCATCGGAATTAAATACATAAGGCACAATGCCAACTTAAGTACATGAAGACTGACTCTTCTTACTGACTATGTTTTGAACCATTCCTGTGACTCTAGTTATAGATTCCGATGCCTCACTTCAGGTTTTCTGTATCCCTTGGACCTGCTTTTTGACGATGAAACACAGAAATTGCATCGAAAATTAATACAAAAGGCACAATGCCGACTTAAGGACGAGAAGACTGACTGATCTTACTGACTATGTTTTGAACCAATCCTGTGACACTAGTTATAGATTTCGATGCTTCACACCCGGTTTACTGTATCCC
Organism: Schistocerca serialis cubense; assembly: GCF_023864345.2. NCBI lineage: Eukaryota > Metazoa > Arthropoda > Insecta > Orthoptera > Acrididae > Schistocerca > Schistocerca serialis. Next base: position 835,724,679 of record NC_064642.1, on the reverse strand, counting down.
TTGGACCTTCTCATTGACAATGAAGCACCGAAATTGCATCGGAATTAAATAGAAAAGGCACAATGCCGACTTAGGTACAAGAAGACTGACTCTTCTTACTGAGTATAATTTGAACCATTCGTGTGACACTAGTTGTAGATTCCGATGCTTCACTTCACGTTTACTGTATCCCTTGGAACTTCTTATTGACGATGAAACACAGAAATTGCATCAGAATTAAATACAAATGGCACAATACTGACTTAAGTACAAGAAGACTGTCTCTTCTTACTGTCTATGTTTTGAACCATTCCTGTGACACTAGTTATTGATTCCGATGCTTCACTTCAGGTTTACTGTATCATTTGGACCTTCTTATTTACGATGAAACACAGAAATGACATCGGAATAAAATACAAAAGGCACAATGACGACTTAAGTACGAAAAGACTGACTCTGCTTACTGACTATGTGTTGAACCATTCTTGTGACACTAGTTATAGATTCTGATGCTTCATTACAGGTTTACTGTATCCCTCTGACCTTATTGCCGCTGAAACACAGATATTGCATCGGAATTAGATACAAAAGGCACAATACCGACTTACGTACAAGAAGACTGACTCTTCTTACTGTCTATGTTTTGAACCATTCCTGTGACACTAGTTATAGATTCCGATGCTTCACTTCAGGTTTACTGTATCATTTGGACCTTCTTATTTACGATAAAACACAAAATTACATCGGAATTAAATACAAAAGGCACAATGCCGGCTTAAGTACAAGAAGACTGACTCTTCGTACTGTCTATGTTTGAACCATTCCATTGACACTAGTTATAGATTCCGATGCTTCACTTCAGGTTTACTGTACCCCTTGGACCTTCGTACTGACGATGAAACACAGAATTTGCATCGGAAATAAATACAAAAGGCACAATGCCGACTTAAGTACATAAAGACTGACTCTTCTTACTGACTAAGGTTTGAACCATTCCCGTGACACTAGTTATAGATTCCGATGCTTCACTTCAGGTTTACTGTATCCCTTGGACCCTCTTATTGACGATGAAACACAGAAATTGCATCGGAATTAAATACAAAAGGCACAATGCCGACTTATGTACAAGAAGGCTGACTCTTCTTACCGTCTATGTGTTGAACCATTCCTGTGACACTAGTTATAGATTCCGATGCATCACTACAGGTTTACCGTATCCCTTGGTCCTTCTTATTGACGATGAAACACAGAAATTGCATCGGAATTAAATACAAAAGGCACAATGCCGACTTAAGTGCAAGAAGACTGACTTTACTTACTGACTATGTTTTGAACCATTCCTGTGACACTAGTTACAGATTTCGATCTTTCACACCAGGTTTACTGTATCCCTTGGACCTACTTATTGACGATGAAACACCGACATTGCATCGGAATTAAATGGAAAAGGCACAATGCCGACCTAGGTACAAGAAGACTGACTCTTGTTACTGAGTATAATTTGAACCATTCCTGTGACACTAGTTATGGATTCCGATGCTTCACTTCAGGTTTACTGTATCCCTCTGACCTTCTTATTGTCTATGAAACACAGAAATTGCATTGGAATTAAATATAAAATGCACAATGCCGACTTATGTACAAGAAGACTGACTCTTCTTCCTGACTATGTTTTGAACCATTTCTGTGACACTAGTTATAGATTCCGATGCTTCACTTCAGGTTTACTGTATCCCTCTGACCTTCTTATTGACGATGAAACACAGAAATTGCTTCGGAATTAAATACAAAAGGCACAATGCCGACTTAAGAGCAAGAAGACTGACTCTACTTACTGACTATGTTTTGAACCATTCCTGTGACACTAGTTACAGATTTCGATCTTTCACACCAGGTTTACTGTATCCCTTGGACCTACTTATTGACGATGAAACACCGACATTGCATCGGAATTAAATGGAAAAGGCACAATGCCGACTTAAGTAGAAGAAGACTGACTCTTCTTACTGACTATGTTTTGAACCACTCCTCTGACACTAGTTATTGATTCCGATGCTTCACTTCAGGTTTACTGTATCATTTGGACCTTCTTATTTACTATGAAACACAGAAATTACATCGGAATTAAATACAAAAAGCACAATGCCGACTTAAGTACAAAAAGACTGACTCTTATAACTGACTATGTTTTGAACCATTCCTGTGACACCAGTTATAGATTCCGTTGCTTCACTTCAGATTTACTGTATCCCTCTGACCTTCTTATTGACGATGAAACACAGAAACTGCATCGGAATTAAATAGAAAAGGCACAATGCCGACTTGTGTACGAGAAGACTGACTCTTCTTACTGTCTATGTTTTGAACAATTCCTGTGACACTAGTTATAGATTCCGATGCTTGACTTCAGGTTAACTGTATCCCTTGGACCTTCTTATTGACGGTGATACACAGAAATTGCATCGGAATTTAATACAAAAATGCACAATGCCGACTCACGGACAAGAAGACTGACTCTTCTTACTATCTATGTTTGAACCATTCCTGTGACACTAGTTATAGATTCCGATGCTTCACTTCAGGTTTACTGTATCCCTCTGACCTTCTTATTGACGATGAAACACAGAAATTGCATCGTAATTAAATATAAAATGCACAATGCCGACTTAAGTATAAGAAGACTGATTCTTCTTCATGACTACGTTTTGAACCATGTCTGTGACACTTGTTATAGATTCCGATGCTTCACTTTAGGTTTACTGTATCCCTTGGACCTTCTTATTGACGATGAAACACAGAAATTGCATCGTAATTAAATACAAAAGGCACAATGCCGACTTAAGTACAAGAAGACTGACTCTTCTTCCTGACTATGTTTTGAACCATTCCTGTGACACTAGTTATAGATTCCGATGCTTGACTTCAGGTTTACAGTATCGCTTGGACCTTCTTATTGACGATCATACGCAGAAATTGCATCGGAATTTAGTACAAAATGCACAATGCCGACTCAAGTACAAGAAGACTGACTCTTCTTACTATCTATGTTTTAACCATTCCTGTGACACTAGTTATAGATTCCGATGCTTCACTTTAGGTTTACTGCATCCCTCTGACCTTCTTATTTACGATGAAACACAGAAATTACATCGGAATTAAATACAAAAGGCACAATGCCGACTTAAGTACAAGAACACTGACTCTTCTCACTGTCTATGTTTTGAGCCATTCCTGTGACACTAGTTATAGATTCCGATGCTTGACTTCAGGTTTACTGTATACCTTGGTCCTTCTTATTGACGATCATACACAGAAATTGCATCGGAATTAAATACAAAAGGCACAATGCCGACTCAAGTACAAGAAGACTGACTCGTCCTACTATCTATGTTTTGAACCATTCCTGTAACACTAGTTATAGATTCCAATGTTTCACTTCAGTTTTACTGTATCCCTCTGACCTTCTTATTGACGATGAAATACAGAAATTGCATGGGAAAGAAATATAAAATGCACAATGCCGACTTAAGTACATGAAGACTGACTCTTCTTCCTGACTATGTTTTGAACCATTTCTGTGACACCAGTTATAAATTCCGATGCTTCACTTCAGGGTTACTGTATCCCTCTAGCCTTCTTATCGACGATGAAACACAAAAATTGCATCGGAAATAAATACAAATGAAACAATGCCGACTTCTGTACAATAAGACTGACTCTTCTAACTGTCTATGCTTTGAACCATTCCTGTGACACTAGTTATAGATTCCGATGCTTCCCTTCAGGTTTACTGTATCCCTTGGTCCTTCTTACTGGCGATGAAACACAAAAATTGCATCGGAATTAGATACAAAGGGCACAATGCCGACGTAATTACAAGAAGACTGACTGTTCCTACTGTCTATTTTTGAACCATTCCAATGACACTAGTTACAGATTCCGATGCTTCACTTCAGGTTTACTGTATCCCTCTGACCTTCTTATTGACGATGAAACACAGAAATTGCATCGGAATTAAATAGAAAAGGCGCAATGCGGACTTGAGTACAAGAAGACTGACTCTTCTTACTATCTATGTTTTAACCATTCCTGTGACACTAGTTATAGATTCCGATGCTTCACTTTAGGTTTACTGCATCCCTCTGACGTTCTTATTTACGATGAAACACAGAGATTACATCCGAATTAAATACAAAAGGCACAATGCCGACTTAAGTACAAGAAGACTGACTCTTCTCACAGTCTATGTTTTGAGCCATTCCTGTGGCACTAGTTATTGATTCCGATGCTCGTCTTCAGGTTTACTGTATACCTTGGTCCTTCTTATTGACGATCATACACAGAAATTGCATCGGAATTAAATACAAAAGGCACAATGCCGACTCAAGTACAAGAAGACTGACTCGTCCTACTATCTATGTTTTGAACCATTCCTGTAACACTAGTTATAGATTCCAATGTTTCACTTCAGTTTTACTGTATCCCTCTGACCTTCTTATTGACGATGAAACACAGAAATTGCATGGGAAAGAAATATAACATGCACAATGCCGACTTAAGTACATGAAGGCTGACTCTTCTTCCTGACTATGTTTTGAACCATTTCTGTGACACCAGTTATAGATTCCGATGCTTCACTTCAGGGTTACTGTATCCCTCTAGCCTTCTTATCGACGATGAAACACAAAAATTGCATCGGAATTAAATACAAATGAAACAATGCCGACTTCTGTACAATAAGACTGACTCTTCTAACTGTCTATGCTTTGAACCATTCCTGTGACACTAGTTATAGATTCCGATGCTTCCCTTCAGGTTTACTGTATCCCTTGGTCCTTCTTATTGGCGATGAAACGCAAAAATTGCATCGGAATTAGATACAAAGGGCACAATGCCGACGTAATTACAAGAAGACTGACTGTTCCTACTATCTATTTTTGAACCATTCCAATGACACTAGTTACAGATTCCGATGCTTCACTTCAGGTTTACTGTATCCCTCTGACCTTCTTATTGACGATGAAACACAGAAATTGCATCGGAATTAAATAGAAAAGGCACAATGCGGACTTGAGTACAAGAAGACTGACTCTTCTTACTGTCTATGTTTTGAACCTTTCCTTTGACACTAGTTATAGATTCCGATGCTTGACTTCAGGTTTACTGTATCCCTTGGACCTTCTTATTGACGATCATACACAGAAATTGCATCGTAATTTAATACAAAACTCACAATGCTGACTCAAATACAAGAAGACTGACTCTTCTTACTATCTATGTTCTGAACCATTCCTGTGACACTAGTTATAGATTCCGACGCTTCACTTTAGGTTTACTGTTTCCCTCTGACCTTCTTATTGACGATGAATCACAGAAATTGCATCGGAATTAAATATAAAATGCACAATGCGGACTTATGTACAAGAAGACTGACTCTTCTTCCTGACTATGTCCTGAACCATTCCAATGACACTAGTTATAGATTCCGATGCTTCACTTCCGGTTTACTGTATCCCTTGGACCTTCTTATTGACGACGAAACACAAAAATTGCATCGGAATTAAATACAAAAGGCACAATGCCGACTTAAGTACATGAAGACTGACTCTTCTTACTGACTATGTTTTGAACCATTCCTGTGACACTAGTTATAGATTCCGATGCTTCACTTCAGGTTTACTGTATCCCTTGGACCTTCTTATTGACGATGAAACACAGAAATTGCATCGGAATTAAATACAACAGGCACAATGCCGACTTAAGTACAAGCAGGCTTAATCTTCTTACCGTCTACGTTTTGAACCATTCCTGTGACACTAGTTATAGATTCCGATGCTTCCCTACGGGTTTACTGTATCCCTCTGACCTTTTTATTGACTATGAAACACAGAAATTGCATCGGAATTAAATACTAAAGGCACAATGCCGACTTAATTGCATGAAGACTGACTATTCTTACTGTTTATGTTTGAACCATTCCTGTGACACTAGTTATAGATTTCGATGCTTCACACCAGGTTTACTGTATCCCTTAGACCTTCTCATTGACAATGAAACACCGAAATTGCATCGGAAGTAAATAGAAATGGCACAATGCCGACTTAGGTACAAGAAGACTGACTCTTGTTACTGAGTATGTTTTAAACCATTCCTGTGATACTAGTTATAGATTCCGATGCTTCATTTCAGGTTTACTGTATCCCCTGGAACTTCTTATTGACGATGAAACACAGAAATTGCAGCGGAATTAAATACAAGAGGCACAATACCAACTTAAGTACAAGAAGACTGACTCTTCTTACTGTCTATGTTTTGAACTATTCCTGTGACACTAGTTATTGATTCCGATGCTTCACTTCAGGTTTACTGTATCATTTGGACCTTCTTATTTACGATGAAACACAGAAACTACATCGGAATTAAATACAAAAGGCACAATGACGACTTAAGTACAAAATGACTGACTATTCTTACTGACTATGTTTTGATCATTCCTGTGACACTAGTTACAGATTCCGATGCTTCACTACAGGTTTACTGTATCCCTCTGACCTTATTGCCGATGAAACACAAAAATTGCATCGGAATTAAATACAAAATTCACAATACCGACTTAAGTACATGAAGACTGACTCTTCTTACTGTCTATGTTTTGAACCAATCCTGTGACACTAGTTGTAGATTCCGATGCTTCACTTGAGGTTTACGGTATCATTTGGACCTTCTTATTTACGATGAAACACAGAAATTACATCGGAATTAAATACAAAAGGCACAATGCCGACTTAAGTACAAAAAGACTGACTCTTCTTACTGAATATGTTTTGAACCATTCCTGTGACACCAGTTATGGATTCCGATGCTTTACTTCCGGTTTACTGTATCCCTCTGACCTTCTTATTGACGATGAAACACAGACATTGCATCGTAATGAAATAGAAAAGGCACAATGCCGACTTGAGTACAAGAAGACTGACTCTTCTTACTGCGTATGCTTTGAACCATTCCTGTGACACTGGTTATAGATTCCGATGCTTGACTTCAGGTTTACTGTATCCCTTTTACCTTCTTGTTGAAGATCATACACAGAAATTGCATCGGGATTTAATACAAAAATGCACAATGCCGACTCAAGGACAAGAAGACTGACTCTTCTTACTATCTATGTTTTGAACCATTCCTGTGACACTAAATATAGATTCCGATGCTTCACTTCAGGTTTACTGTATCCCTCTGACCTTCTTATTGACGATGGAACACAGAAATTGCAGCGGAATTAAACATAAAATGCACAATGCCGATTTAAGTACAAGAAGACTGATTCTTCTTCATGACTATGTTTTGAACCATTACTGTGACACAAGTTATAGATTCCGATGCTTCACTTCAGGGACACTGTAACCCTCTGACCTTCTTATTGACGATGAAACACAGAATTTGCATCGGAATTAAATACAAAAGGCACAATGCCGACTTAAGTACAAGAAGACTGACTCTTCTTACTGTCTATGTTTTTAAAAATTTCTGTGACACATGTTATAGTTTCCGATGCTTCACTTCAGGTTTACCGTATCCCTTGGACCTTCTTATTGACGATGAAACACAGAAATTGCATCGGAATTAAATAGAAAATGCACAATGTCGACTTGAGTACAAGAAGACTGACTCTTCTTACTGTCTATGTTTTGAACCATTCCTGTGACACTACTTGTAGATTCCGATGCTTGACTTCAGGTTTACTGTATCCCTTGGACATTCTTATTGACGATCATCCACAGAAATTGCATCGGAATTTAATACAAAAGGCACAATGCCGACTCAAGTACAAGAAGACTGACTCTTCTTACTATCTATGTTTTGAACCATTCCTGTGACACTAGTTATAGATTCCGATGCTTCGCTTCAGTTTTACTGTATCCCTCTGACCTTCTTATTGACGATGAAACACAGAAATTGCATCGGAAAGAAATATAAAATGCACAATGCCGACTTAAGTACAAGAAGACTGACTCTTCTTCCTGACTATGTTTTGAACCATTTCTGTGACACCAGTTATAGATTCCGATGCTTGACTTTAGGGTTACAGTATCACTCTAGCCTTCTTTTTGACGATGAAACACAAAAATTGCATCGGAATTTAATACAAAAGGCACAATGCCGACTCAAGTACAAGAAGACTGACTCTTCTTACTATCTATGTTTTGAACCATTCCAATGACACTAGTTATAGATTCCGATGCTTCACTTCAGCTTTACTGTATCCCTCTGACCTTCTTATTGACGATGAGACACAGAAATTGGATCGGAATTAAATAGAAAAGGCACAATGCCGTCTTGAGTACAAGATAACTGATTCTTCTTACTGTCTATGTTTTGAACCATTCCTGTTACACTGGTTATATATTCCGATGCTTGACTTCAGGTTTACAGTATCCCTTGGACCTTCTTGATGACAATCATACACAGAAATTGCATCGGAATTTAATACAAAAGGCACAATGCCGACTCAAGTACAAGAACACTGACTCTTCTTAATATGTATGTTTTGAACCATTCCTGTGACACTAGTTAAAGATTCCGATGCTTCACTTTAGGTTTACTGTATCCCTCTGACCTACTTATTTACGATGAAACACAGAAATTACATCGGAATTAAATACAAAAGGCACAATGCCGACTTAAGTACATGAATACTGCCTCTTCTCACTGACTATGTTTTGAACCATTCCTGCGACACTAGTTATAGATTGCGATGCTTCACTTCAGGTTTACTGTATCCCTCAGACCTTCTTATTAACGATGAAACACAGAAATTGCATCGGAATTAAATAGAAAATGCACAATGTCGACTTGAGTACAAGAAGACTGACTCTTCGTACTGTCTATGTTTTGAACCATTCCTGTGACACTAGTTATATAATCCGATGCTTGACCTCAGGTTTACAGTATCAATTGGACCTTCTTATTGACGATCATACACAGAAATTGCATCGGAATTTAATACAAAAGGCACAATGCCGACTCAAGTACAAGAAGACTGACTCTTCTTACTATCTATGTTTTGAACCATTCCTGTGACACTAGTTATAGATTCCGATGCTTCACTTCAGGTTTACTGTTTCCCTGTGACCTTCTTATTGACGATGAAACACAGAAATTGCATCGGAATTAAATATAAAATGCACAATGCCGACTTAAGTACAAGAAGACTGACTCTTCTTCCTGACTATGTCTTGAACCATTTCTGTGACACTAGATACAGATTCCGATGCTTCTCTTCAGGGTTACTGTATTCCTCTGACCTTCTTATTGACGATGAAACACCGAAATTGCATCGGAATTAAATACAAAAGGCACAATGCCGACTTAAGTACAAGAAGACTGACTCTTCTTACTGTCTATATTTTGAACCATTCCTGTGACACTAGTTATAGATTCCGATTCTTCCCTATGGGTTTACTGTATCCCTCTGACCTTTTTATTGACTATGAAACACAGAAATTGCATCGGAATTAAATACTAAAGGCACAATGCCGACTTAATTGCATGAAGACTGACTATTCTTACTGTTTATGTTTGAACCATTCCTGTGACACTAGTTATAGATTTCGATGCTTCACACCAGGTTTACTGTATCCCTTAGACCTTCTCATTGACAATGAAACACCGAAATTGCATCGGAATTAAATAGAAATGGCACAATGCCGACTTAGGTACAAGAAGACTGACTCTTGTTACTGAGTATGTTTTAAACCATTCCTGTGACACTAGTTATAGATTCCGATGCTTCATTTCAGGTTTACTGTATCCCCTGGAACTTCTTATTGACGATGAAACACAGAAATTGCAGCGGAATTAAATACAAGAGGCACAATACCGACTTAAGTACAAGAAGACTGACTCTTCTTACTGTCTATGTTTTGAACTATTCCTGTGACACTAGTTATTGATTCCGATGCTTCACTTCAGGTTTACTGTATCTTTTGGACCTTCTTATTTACAATGAAACACAGAAACTACATCGGAATTAAATACAAAAGGCACAATGACGATTTAAGTACAAAATGACTGACTATTCTTACTGACTATGTTTTGAATCATTCCTGTGACACTAGTTACAGATTCCGATGCTTCACTACAGGTTTACTGTATCCCTCTGACCTTATTGCCGATGAAACACAGAAATTGCCTCGGAATTAAATACAAAATTCACAATACCGACTTAAGTACATGAAGACTGACTCTTCTTACTGTCTATGTTTTGAACCAATCCTGTGACACTAGTTGTAGATTCCGATGCTTCACTTGAGGTTTACGGTATCATTTGGACCTTCTTATTTACGATGAAACACAGAAATTACATCGGAATTAAATACAAAATGCACAATGCCGACTTAAGTACAAAAAGACTGACTCTTCTTACTGAATATGTTTTGAACCATTCCTGTGACACCAGTTATAGATTCCGATGCTTCACTTCCGGTTTACTGTATCCCTCTGACCTTCTTACTGACGATGAAACACAGACATTGCATCGTAAAGAAATAGAAAAGGCACAATGCCGACTTGAGTACAAGAAGACTGACTCTTCTTACTGCGCATGCTCTGAACCATTCCTGTGACACTGGTTACAGATTCCGATGCTTGACTTCAGGTTTACTGTATCCCTTGGACCTTCTTGTTGAAGATCATAGACAGAAATTGCATCGGGATTTAATACAAAAATGCACAATGCCGACTCAAGGACAAGAAGACTGACTCTTCTTACTATCTATGTTTGAACCATTCCTGTGACACTAAATATAGATTCCGATGCTTCACTTCAGGTTTACTGTATCCCTCTGACCTTCTTATTGACGATGGAACACAGAAATTGCAGCGGAATTAAACATAAAATGCACAATGCCGACTTAAGTACAAGAAGACTGATTCTTCTTCATGACTATGTTTTGAACCATTACTGTGACACAAGTTACAGATTCCGATGCTTCATTTCAGGGATACTGTAACCCTCTGACCTTCTTATTGACGATGAAACACAGAAATTGCATCGGAATTAAATACAAAAGGCACAATGCCGACTTAAGTACAAGAAGACTGACTCTTCTTACTGTCTATGTTTTTAAAAATTTCTGTGACACATGTTATAGATTCCGATGCTTCACTTCAGGTTTACCGTATCCCTTGGACCTTCTTATTGACGATGAAACACAGAAATTGCATCGGAATTAAATAGAAAATGCACAATGTCGACTTGAGTACAAGAAGACTGACTCTTCTTACTGTCTATGTTTTGAACCATTCCTGTGACACTAGTTATAGATTCCGATGCTTGACTTCAGGTTTACTGTATCCCTTGGACCTTCTTATTGACGATCATACACAGAAATTGCATCGGAATTTAATACAAAAGGCACAATGCCGACTCAAGTACAAGAAGATTGACTCTTCTTACTATCTATGTTTTGAACCATTCTTGTGACACTAGTTATAGATTCCGATGCTTCACTTCAGGTTTACTGTATCCCTCTGACCTTCTTATTGACGATGAAACACAGAAATTGCATCGGAATTAAATATAAAATGCACAATGCCGACTTACGTACAAGAACACTGACTCTTCTTCCTGACTATGTTTTGAACCATTTCTGTGACACTAGTTACAGATTCCTATGCTTCACTTCAGGGTTACTGTATCCCTCTGACCTTCTTATTGACGATGAAACACAGAAATTGCATCGGAATTAAATACAAAAAACACAATGCCGTCTTAAGCAGAAGAAGACTGACTCTTCTTACTGTCTATGCTTTGAACCATTCCTGTGACACTAGTTATAGATTCCGATGCTTCACTTCAGGTTTACTATATCCCTTGGACCTTCTTATTGACGATGAAACACAGAAATTGCATCCGAATTATATACAAAAGGCACAATGCCGACTTAAGTACAAAATGACTGACTCTTCCTACTGTCTATGTTTGAACCCTTGCAATGACACTAGTTATAGATTACGATGCTTTACTTCAGGTTTACTGTATCCCGTGGACCTTCTTATTGACGATGAAACACAGAAATTGCATCGGAATTAAATACAAAAGGCACAATGCCGACTTAAGTACATAAAGACTGACTCTTCTTACTGACTATGTTTTGAACCATTCCTGTGAGACTAGTTATAGATTCCGATGCTTCACTTCAAGTTTACTGTATCCCTTGGACCTTCTTATTGACGTTGAAACACAGATATTGCATCGGAATTAAATAGAAAAGGCACAATGCCGACTTGAGTACAAGAACACTGACTCTTCTTACTGAATATGTTTGAACCATTCCTGTGACACTAGTTATAGATTTAGATGCTTCACACCAGGTTTACTGTATCCCTTGGACCTTCTCATTGACAATGAAACACCGAAATTGCATCGGAATTAAATAGAAAAGGCACAATGCCGACATAGGTACAAGAAGACTGACTCTTGTTACTGAGTATGTTTTGAACCATTCCAGTGACACTAGTTATAGATTCCGATGCTTCACTTCAGGTTTACTGTATCCCTTGAAACTTCTTTTTGACGATGAAACACAGAAATTGCATCGGAATTAAATACAAAAGGCACAATACCGACTTAAGTACAAGAAGACTGACTCTTCTTTCTGTCAATGTTTTGAACCATTCCTGTGACACTAGTTATAGATTCCGATGCTTCACTACAGGTTTACTGTATCCCTCTGACCTTATTGCCGATGAAACACAGAAATTGCATCGGAATTAAATACAAAAGGAGCAATACCGACATAAGAACATGAAGACTGACTCTTCTTACTGTCTATGTTTTTAACCATTCCTATGACACTTGTTATAGATTCCGATGTTTCACTTCAGGTTTACCGTATCCCTTGGACCTTCTTATTGACGGTGAAACACAGAAATTGCATCGGAATTAAATAGAAAATGCACAATGTCGACTTGAGTACAAGAAGACTGACTCTATTTACTGTCTATGTTTTGAACCATTCCTGTGACACTAGTTACAGGTTCCGACGCTTGACTTCAGGTTTACTGTATCCCTTGGACCTTCTTATTGACGATCATACACAGAAATTGCATCGGAATTTAATACAAAAGGCACAATGCCGACTCATGTACAAGAAGTCTGACTCTTCTTACTATCTATGTTTTGAACCAATCCTGTGACACTAGTTATAGATTCCGATGCTTCACTTCAGGTTTACGGAATCCTTCTGACCTTCTTCTTGACGATGAAACACAGAAATTGCATCGGAATTAAATATAAAATGCACAATGCCGACTTAAGTACAAGAAGACTGACTCTTCTTCCTGACTATGTTTTGCACCATTTCTGTGACACTAGTTATAGATTCCGATGCTTCACTTTAGGGTTACTGTATCCCTCTAACCTTCTAATTGACGATGAAACACAGAAATTGCATCGGAATTAAATACAAAAGACACAATGCCGACCCAAGTACAAGAAGACTGACTCTTCTTACTGTCTATGTTTTGAACCATTCCTGTGACACTAGTTATGGATTCCGATGCTTGACTTGAGGTTTACTGTACCCCTTGGACCTTCTTATTGACGATCATACACAGAAATTCCATCGGAATTATATACAAAAGGAACAATGACGACTTAAGTACAAAAAGACTGACTCTTCTTACTGACTATGTTTTGAACAATTCCTGTGACACCAGTTATAGATTCCGATGCTACACTTCAGGTTTACTGTATCACTCTGACCTTCTTATTGACGATCATACACAGAAATTATATCGGAATTATATACAAAAGGAACAATGACGACTTAAGTACAAAAAGACTGACTCTTCTTACTGACTATGTTTTGAACAATTCCTGTGACACCAGTTATAGATTCCGATGCTTCACAACAGGTTTACTGTATCCCTTTTACCTTATTGACGATGAAACACAGAGATTGCATCGGAATTAAATACAAAACGCACAATGCCGTCTTAAGTACAAAAAGACTGACTCTTCTCACGGACTATGTATTGAACCATTCCTGTGACACCAGTTATAGATTCCGATGCTTCACTTCAGGTTTACTGTATCCCTCTGACCTTCTTATTGACGATGAAACACAGATATTGCATCGGAATTAAATAGAAAAGGCACAATGCCGACTTGAGTACAAGAAGACTGACTCTTCTTACTGTGTATGTTTTGAACCATTCCTGTGACACTAGTTATAGATTCCGATGCTTCACTTCAGGTTTACTGTATCCCTTGGACCTTCTTATTGACGATCATTCACAGAAATTGCATCGGAATTGAATACAATAATGCACAATGCCGACTCAAGTACAAGAAGACTGACTCTTCTTACTATCTATGTTTTGAACCATTCCTGTGACACTATTTATAGATTCCGATGCTTCACTTCAGGTTTACTGTATCCCTCTGACCTTCATATTGACGATGAAACACAGAAATTGCATCGGAATTAAATACAAAATGCACAATGCCAACTTAAGTACAAGAAGGCTGACTCTTCTTACTGTCTATGTTTTGAACCATTCCTGTGACACTAGTTATAGATTCCGATGCTTCACTTCAGGTTTACCGTATCCCTTGGACACTCTTATTGACGATGAAACACAGAAATTGCATCGGAATTAAATAGAAAATGCACAATGTCGACTTGAGTACAAGAAGACTGACTCTTCTTACTGTCTATGTTTTGAACCATTCCTGTGACACTAGTTATAGATTCTGATGCTTGACTTCAGGTTTACTGTATCCCTTGGACCTTCTTATTGACGATCATTTGCAGAAATTGCATCGGAATGTAATACAAAAGGCACAATGCCGACTCAAGTACAAGAAGACTGACACCTCTTACTCTCTATGTTTTGAACCAATCCTGTGACACTAGTTATAGATTCCGATGCTTCACTTTAGGTTTACTGTATCATTTGGACCTTCTTATTTACGATGAAACACAGAAATTACATCGGAATTAAATACAAAAGGCACAATGCCGACGTAAGTACAAAAAGACTGACTCTTCTTACTAACTATGATTTGAACCATTCCTGTGACACCAGTTACAGATTCCGATGCTTCACTTCAGGTTTACTGTATCCCTCTGACCTTCTTATTGACGATGAAACACAGAAATTGCATCGGAATTAAATAGAAAAGGCACAATGCCGACTTGAGTACAAGAAGACTGACTCTTCTTACTGTCTATGTTTTGAACCATTTCTGTGACACTAGTTATAGATTCCGATGCTTCACTTCAGGGTTACTGTATCCCTCTAACCTTCTAATTGACGATGAAACACAGAAATTGCATCGGAATTAAATACAAAAGACACAATGCCGACTGAAGTACAAGAAGACTGACTCTTCTTACTGTCTATGTTTTGAACCATTCCTGTGACACTAGTTATGGATTCCGATGCTTGACTTCAGGTTTACTGTATCCCTTGGACCTTCTTATTGACGATCATACACAGAAATTACATCGGAATTATATACAAAAGGCACAATGACGACTTAAGTACAAAAAGACTGGCTCTTCTTACTGACTATGTTTTAAACCATTCCTGTGACACTAGTTATAGATTCCGATGCTTCACTACAGGTTTACTGTATCCCTTTTACCTTATTGACGATGAAACACAGAGATTTCATCGGAATTAAATACAAACCGCACAATGCCGTCTTAAGTACAAAAAGACTGACTCTTCTTACGGACTATGTATTGAACCATTCCTGTGACACCAGTTATAGATTCCGATGCTTCACTTCAGGTTTACTGAATCCCTCTGACCTTCTTATTGACGATGAAACACAGATATTGCATCGGAATTAAATAGAAAAGGCACAATGCCGACTTGAGTACAAGAAGACTGACTCTTCTTACTGTGTATGTTTTGAACCATTCCTGTGACACTAGTTATAGATTCCGATGCTTCAGTTCAGGTTTGCTGTATCCCTTGGACCTTCTTATTGACGATCATTCACAGAAATTGCATCGGAATTGAATACAATAATGCACAATGCCGACTCAAGTACAAGAAGACTGACTCTTCTTACTATCTATGTTTTGAACCATTCCTGTGGCACTATTTATAGATTCCGATGCTTCACTTCAGGTTTACTGTATCCCTCTGACCTTCATATTGACGATGAAACACAGAAATTGCATCGGAAATAAATACAAAAGGCACAATGCCGACTTAAGTACAAGAAGACTGACTCTTCTTACTGTCTGTGTTTTTAACCATTCCTGTGACACTTGTTATAGATTCCGATGCTTCACTTCAGGTTTACCGTATCCCTTGGACACTCTTATTGACGATGAAACACAGAAATTGCATCGGAATTAAATAGAAAATGCACAATGTCGACTTGAGTACAAGAAGACTGACTCTTCTTACTGTCTATGTTTTGAACCATTCCTGTGACACTAGTTATAGATTCCGATGCTTGACTTCAGGTTTACTGTATCCCTTGGACCTTCTTATTGACGATCATACACAGAAATTGCATCGGAATTTAATACAAAAGGCACAATGCAGACTCAAGTACAAGAAGACTGACTCCTCTTACTATCTATGTTTTGAACCAATCCTGTGACACTAGTTATAGATTCCGATGCTTCACTTTAGGTTTACTGTATCATTTGGACCTTCTTATTTACGATGAAACACAGAAATTACATCGGAATTAAATACAAAAGGTACAATGCCGACTTAAGTACAAAAAGACTGACTCTTCTTACTGTCTATGTTTTGAACCATTCCTGTGACACCAGTTACAGATTCCCATGCTTCACTTCAGGTTTACTGTATCCCTCTGACCTTCTTATTGACGATGAAACACAGAAATTGCATCGGAATTAAATAGAAAAGGCACAATGCCGACTTGAGTACAAGACGACTGACTCTTCTTACTGTCTATGCTTTGAACCATTCCTGTGACACTAGTTATGGATTTCGATGCTTGACTTCAGGTTTACTGTATCCCTTGGACCTTCTTATTGACGATCATACACAGAAATTGCATCGGAATTTAATACAAAAATGCACAATGCCGACTCAAGGACAAGAAGACTGACTCTTCTTAATATCTAAGTTTTGAACCAATCCTGTGACACTAGTTATAGATTCCGATGCTTCACTTCAGGTTTACGGAATCCTTCTGACCTTCTTCCTGACGATGAAACACAGAAATTGCATCGGAATTAAATAAAAAATGCACGATGCCGACTTAAGTACAAGAAGATGACTCTTCTTCCTGACTATGTTTTTCACCATTTCTGTGACACTAGTTATAGATTCCGATGCTTCACTTCAGGGTTACTGTATCCCTCTAACCTTCTAATTGACGATGAAACACAGAAATTGCATCGGAATTAAATACAAAAGACACAATGCCGATACAAGTACAAGAAGACTGACTCTTCTTACTGTCTATGTTTTGAACCATTCCTGTGACACTAGTTATAGATTCCGATGCTTGACTTCAGGTTTACTGTATCCCTTGGACCTTCTTATTGACGATGAAACACAGAAATTGCATCGGAATTAAATAGAAAATGCACAATGTCGACTTGAGTACAAGAAGACTGACTCTACTTACTGTCTATGTTTTGAACCATTCCTGTGACACTAGTTATAGATTCCGACGCTTGACTTCAGGTTTACTGTATCCCTTGGACCTTCTTATTGACGATCATACACAGAAATTGCATCTGAATTTAATACAAAAGGCACAATGCCGACTCATGTACAAGAAGTCTGACTCTTCTTACTATCTATGTTTTGAACCAATCCTGTGACACTAGTTATAGATTCCGATGCTTCACTTCAGGTTTACGGATTCCTTCTGACCTTCTTCTTGACGATGAAACACAGAAATTGCATCGGAATTAAATATAAAATGCACAATGCCGAGTTAAGTACAAGAAGACTGACTCTTCTTCCTGACTATGTTTTGCACCATTTCTGTGACACTAGTTATAGATTCCGATGCTTCACTTCGGGGTTACTGTATCCCTCTAACCTTCTAATTGACGATGAAACACAGAAATTGCATCGGAATTAAATACAAAAGACACAGTGCCGACTCAAGTACAAGAAGACTGACTCTTCTTACTGTCTATGTTTTGAACCATTCCTGTGACACTAGTTATGGATTCCGATGCTTGACTTCAGGTTTACTGTATCCCTTGGACCTTCTTATTGACGATCACACACAGAAATTACATCGGAATTATATACAAAAGGCACAATGACGACTTAAGTACAAAAAGACTGACTCTTCTTACTGACTATGTTTTGAACCATTCCTGTGACACTAGTTATAGATTCCGATGCTTTACTACAGGTTTACTGTATCCCTTTTACCTTATTGACGATGAAACACAGAAATTGCATCGGAATTAAGTACAAAAGGGACAATGCCGACTTATGGACAAGAAACCTGACTCTTCTTACTGCCTGTGGTTTGAACCATTCCTGTGACACTTGTTATAGATTCCGATGCTTCACTTCAGGTTTACCGTATCCCTTGGACACTCTTATTGACGATGAAACACAGAAATTGCATCGGAATTAAATAGAAAATGCACAATGTCGACTTGAGTACAAGAAGACTGACTCTTCTCACTGTCTATGTTTTGAACCATTCCTGTGACACTAGTTATAGATTCCGATGCTTCACTTCAGGTTTACTGTAACTCTCTGACCTTGTTATTGACGATGAAACACAGAAATTGCATCGGAAATAAATACAAAAATCACAATGCCGACTTAAGTACACGAAGACTGACTCTTCTTACTGTCTATGTTTTGAACCATTCCTGTGACACTAGTTATAGATTCCGATGCTTGACTTCAGGTTTACTGTATCCCTTGGACCTTCTTATTGACGATCATACACAGACACAGAAATTGCATCGGAATTTAATACAAAAGGCACAATGCCGACTCAAGTACAAGAAGACTGACTCCTCTTACTATCTATGTTTTGATCCAATCCTGTGACACTAGTTATAGATTCCGATGCTTCACTTCAGGTTTACTGTATCCCTCTGACCTTCTTATTGACGATGAAACACAGATATTGCTTCGGAATTAAATATAAAATGCACAATGCCGACTTAAGTAAAACAAGACTGACTCTTCTTCCTGACTACGTTTGCACCATTTCTGTGACACTACTTATTCATTTCGATGCTTCACTTCAGGGTTACTGTAATCCTCTGACCTTCATATTGACGATGAAACACAGAAATTGCATCGGAATTAAATACAAAAGGCACAATGCCGACTTAAGTACATGAAGACTGACTCTTCTTACTATCTATGTTTGAACCATTCCTGTGACACTAGTTACAGATTCCGATGCTTGACTTCAGGTTTACTGTATCCCTTGGACCATCTTATTGACGATCATTCACAGAAATTGCATCGGAATTGAATACAATAATGCACAATGCCGACTCAAGTACAAGAAGACTGTCTCTTCTTACTATCTATGTTTTTAACCATTCCTGTGACACTTGTTATAGATTCCGATTCTTCACTTCAGGTTTACTGGATCCCTTGGACCTTGTTATCGACGATGAAACACAGAAAGTGCATCGGAATTAAATACAAAAGGCACAATGCCGACTTAAGTACATGAAGACCGACTCTTCTTACTGTCTATGTTTGAACCATTCCTGTGACACTAGTTATAGATTTCGATGCTTCACACCAGGTTTACTGTATCCCTTGGACCTTTTCATTGACAATGAAACACCGAAATTGCATCGGAATTAAATAGAAAAGGCACAATGCCGACTTAGGTACAAGAAGACTGACTCTTCTTACTGAGTATGTTTTGAACCATTCCTGTGACACTAGTTATAGATTCCGATGCTTCACTTCAGGTTTACTGTATCCCTTGGAACTTTTTTTGACGATGAAACACAGAAATTGCATCGGAATTAAATACAAAACGCACAATACCTACTTAAGTACAAGAAGTCTGACTCTTCTTTCTGTCTATGTTTTGAACCATTCCTGTGACACTAGTTATTGATTCCGATGCTTCACTTCAGGTTTACTGTATCATTTGGACATTCTTAATTACAATGAAACACAGAAATTACATCGTAATCAAATACAAAAGGGACAATGACGGCTTAAGTACAGAAAGACTGACTCTTCTTACTATCTATGTTTTGAACCATTCCTGTGACACTAGTAATGGATTCCGATGCTTGACTTCAGGTTTACTGTATCCCTTGGACCTTCTTATTGATGATCATTCACAGAAATTGCAACGGAATTGAATACAATAATGCACAATGTCGACTCAAGTACAAGAAGACTGACACTTCTTACTATCTATGTTTGAACCATTCCTGTGACACTAGTTATAGATTCCGATGCTTCACATCAGGTTTACTGTATCCCTCTGACCTTCTTATTGACTATGAAACACAGAAATTGAATCGGAGTTAAATATAAAATGCACAATGCCGACTTAAGTACAAGAAGACTGATTCTTCTTCCTGACTATGTTTTGAACCATTTCTGTGACACTAGTTATAGATTACGATGCTTCACTTAAGGGTTACTGTATCCCTCTGACCTTCTTATTGACGATGAAACACAGAAACTGCATCGGAATTAAATACAAAAGTCACAATGCCGACTTAAGTACAAGAAGACTGACTTTTCTTACTGTCTATGTTTTTAACCATTCCTGTGACACTTGTTATTGATTCCGATTCTTCACTTCAGGTTTACTGTATCTCTTGGCCCTTGTTATTGACGATGAAACACAGAAATTGCTTCGGAATTAAATACAAAAGGCACAATGCCGACTTAAGTACATGAAGACTGACTCTTCTTAATGACTATGTTTTGATCCATTCCAGTGACACTAGTTATAGATTCCGATGCTTCACTTCAGGCTTACTGTATCCCTTGCACCTTCGTATTGACGATGAAACACAGAAATTGCATCGGAATTAAATAGAAAAGGCACAATGCCGACTTAAGTACAAGAAGGCTGACTCTTCTTACTGTCTCTGTTTTGAACCATTCTTGTGACACTAGTTATAGATTCCGGTGCATCACTCCAGGTTTACCATATCCCTTGGACCTTCTTATTGACGATGAAACACAAAATTGCATCGGAATTAAATACAAAAGGCACAATGCAGACTTAAGGACAAGAAAACTGACTCTTCCTTTGCCTATGGTTTGAACCATTCCTGTGACACTAGTTATAGATTCCGATGCTTCACTTCAGGTTTACTGTATCCCTCTGACCTTCTTATTGACGATGAAACACAGAAATTGCATCGGAATTATATACAAAAGGCACAATGCCGACTTAAGTACAAGAAGACTGACTCTTCTTACTGTCTATGTTTTTAACCATTCCTGTGACACTTGTTATAGATTCCGATGCTTCACTTCAGGTTTACCGTATCCCTTTGACCTTCTTATTGACGATGAAACACAGAAATTGCATCGGAAATAAATACAAAAGCCACAATGCCGACTTAAGTACAATAAGGCTGACTCTTCTTACCGTCTATGCTTTGAACCATTCCTGTGACACTAGTTATAGATTCCGATGCTTCACTCCGGTTTTACTGTATCCCTTGGACCTTCTTATTGACGATGAAACACGGAAATTGCATCGGAATTAAATACAAAATGCACAATGCCGACTTAAGGACAAGAACACTGACTCTTCTCACTGCCTATGTTTTGAACCATTCCTGTGACACTAGTTATAGACTCCGATGCTCCACGTCAGGTTTACTGTATCCCTCTGACCTTCATATTGACGATGAAACACAGAAATTGCATCCGAATTAAATACAAAAGGCACAATACCGACGTAAGTACATGAAGACTGACTCTTCTTACTGTCTATGTTTTGAACCATTCCTGTGACCCTTGTTATAGATTCCGATGCTTCACTTCAGGTTTACTGTATCATTTGGACCTTCTCATTTACGATGAAACACAGAAATTTCATCGGAATTAAATGCAAAACGCACAATGCCGTCTTAAGTACAAAAAGACTTACTCTTCTTACAGACTATGTTTTGAGCCATTCCTGTGACACCATTTATAGATTCCAATGCTTCACTTCAGGTTTACTGTATCCCTCTGACCTTCTTATTGACGATGAAACACAGAAATTGCATTGGAATTAAATATAAAATGCACAATGCCGACTTAAGTACATGAAGACTGACTCTTCTTCCAGACTATGTTTTGCACCATTTCTGTGACACTAGTTATAGATTCCGATTCTTCACTTCAGGGTTACTTATAAAGGCACATTTGCATGCCGAGCGTGAGTTTCCTCGGAAACCCGAAATATTAATTAAATAAATAATCAGTGACAAATAAATAAAGCCTATGGCACACAACTGCAGCGCTGTGTCGCTGATAAAACAAAAGCACAATTACGTTACTCTAATGTTTGATAAAGAAAGAGAGAGCTCTGGTTGAAGTGGTGCGAGAAGCACGTATTTTATTTTATTGTCTGGCACACCGCCATATTTCATGTTATAGAAGAATACTGCGAGTTGCAACCACATTAGGCACTCGATTCTGTAAAGAATTTATATTTATAAAAGTAAGTAGGATTATGAACTGTAGGCTTATTCATTGAATATATCTGATTTAACTAACTGTGTAACCTTTTTATGTTTAGTAGACAATCACCTCTGCACGACGTATTGGCATGGCTGGCAAATTATTGTAGTATTGAGATTTAGATTATGAGTCCGCACCTACCGCAGCAGTCTTTGGAAACGATTTAATTACGAAGTCCGATTATTTCTGTTTTATTTCACGGTCAACTACGAGTAACATTGCCTTTACGAAAAAGCCATTGTCAAGCGTCTGATACCGAATAATTAAACGTCCACGTTCCAGATAAGCAAAATATTAATTACAATTGCAATCACAATCACCATCATACAGATAGAATAATAAAAATCTAAATAACAATATATTTTTATTTATTTATTTGTTTTATTTATTTTATATACTGTATCCCTCTGACCTTCTAATTGACGATGAAACACAGAAATTGCATCGGAATTAAATACAAAAGACACAATGCCGACTCAGGTACAAGAAGACTGACTCTTCTTACTGTCTATGTTTTGAACCATTCCTGTGACACTAGTTATAGATTCCGATGCTTGACTTCAGGTTTACTGTATCCGTTGGACCTTCTTATTGACGATCATACACAGAAATTGCATCGGAATTTAATACAAAAGGCACAATGCCGACTCAAGTACAAGAAGACTGACTCTTCTTACTATCTATGTTTTGAACCATTCCTGTGACACTAGTTTTAGATTCCGATGCTTCACTTCAGGTTCACTGTATCCCTCTGACCTTCTTATTGACGATGAAACACAGAAATTGCATCGGAATTAAATACAAAAGGCACAATGCCGATTTAAGTACAAGAAGACTGACTCTTCTTACTGTCTATGTTTTGAACCATTTCTGCGACACTAGTTATAGATTCCGATGCTTCACTTCAGGTTTACTGTATCCCTTGGACCTTCTTATTGACGATGAAACACAGAAATTGCATCGGAATTAAATACAAAAGGCACCATGCCGACTTAAGTACATAAAGACAGACTCTTCTTACTGACTATGTTTTGAACCATTCCTGTGACACTAGTTATAGATTCCGATGCATCACTTCAGGTTTACTGTATCCCTTGGACCTTCTTATTGACGATGAAACACAGAAATTGCATCGGAATTAAATACAAAAGCCACAATGCCGACTTAAGTACAAGAAAGCTGACTCTTCTTACTGCCTATGCTTTGAACCATTCCTGTGACACTAGTTATAGATTCCGATGCTTCACTTCAGGTTTACTGTATCCCTTGGAACTTCTTTTTGACGATGAAACACAGAAATTGCATCGGAATTAAATACAAAAGGCACAATACCGACTTAAGTACAAGAAGACTGATTCTTCTTTCTGTCTATGTTTTGAACCATTCCTGTGACACTAGTTATTGATTCCGATGCTTCACTTCAGGTTTACTGTATCATTTGGACATTCTTACTTACAATGAAACACAGAAATTACATCGGAATTAAATACAAAAGACACAATGACGACTTAAGTACAAAAAGACTGATCTTCTTACTGACTATGTTTTGAACCATTCCTGTGACACTAGATATAGATTCCGATGCTTCACTACAGGTTTACTGCATCCCTCTGACCTTATTGCCGATGAAACACAGAAATTGCATCGGAATTAAATACAAAAGGCACGATACCGACTTAAGTACAGGAAGACTGACTCTTCTTACTGTCTATGTTTTGAACCATTCCTGTGAGACTAGATATAGATTCCGATGCTTCACTTCAGGTTTACTGTATCATTTGGACCTTCTTATTTATGATGAAACACAGAAATTTCATCGGAATTAAATACAAAACGCACAATGCCGTCTTAAGTACAAAAAGACTGTCTCTTCTTACGGACTATGTGTTGAACCATTCCTGTGACACCAGTTATAGATTCCGATGCTTCACTTCAGGGTTACTGTATCCCTCTGACCTTCTTATTGACAATGAAACACAGAAATTGCATCGGAATTAAATAGAAAAGGCATAATGCCGACTTGAGTACAAGAAGACTGACTCTTCTTACTGTCTATGTTTTGAACCATTCCTGTGACACTAGTTATAGATTCTGATGCTTGACTTCAGCTTTACTGTATCCCTTGGACCTTCTTATTGACGATCATTCACAGAAATTGCATCGGAATTGAATACAATAATGCACAATGCCGACTCAAGTACAAGAAGACTGACTCTTCTTACTATCAATGTTTTGAAATATTCCTGTGACACTTGTTATAGATTCCGATGCTTCACTTCAGGTTTACTGTCTCCCTCTGACCTTCATATTGACGATGAAACACAGAAATTGAATCGGAATTAAATATAAAATGCACAATGCCGACTTAAGTACAAGAAGACTGATTCTTCTCCCTGACTATGTTTTGAACCATTTCTGTGACACTAGTTATAGATTCCGATGCTTCACTTCAGGGTTACTGTATCCCTCTGACGTTCTTATTGACGATGAAACACAGAAATTGCATCGGAATTAAATACAAAAGGCACAATGCCGACTTAATTACAAGAAGGCTGACTCTTCTTACCGTCTATGTTTTGAACCATTCCTGTGAAACTAGTTATAGATTCGGTTGCATCACTCCAGATTTACCGTATCCCTTGGACCTTGTTATTGACGATGAAACACAGAAATTGCATCGGAATTAAATACAAAAGGCACAATGCCGACATAAGGACAAGAAAACTGACTCTTCTTACTGCCTATGGTTTGAACCATTCCTGTGACACTAGTTATAGATTCCGATTCTTCACTTCAGGTTTACTGTACCCCTTGGACCTTGTTATTGACGATGAAACACAGAAATTGCATCGGAATTAAATACAAAATGCACTATGCCGACTTAAGGACATGAAGACCGACTCTTCTTACTGACAATGTTTGGAACCATTCCTGTCACACTAGTTATAGATTCCGATGCTTCACTTCAGGTTTACTGTATCCCTTGGACCTTCTTATTGACGATGAAACACAGAAATTGCATCGGAATTAAATACAAAAGGCACAATGCCGACTTAATTACAAGAAGGCTGACTCTTCTTACCGTCTAAGTTTTGAACCATTCCTGTGACACTAGTTATAGATTCGGTTGCATCACTCCTGGTTTACCGTATCCCTTGGACCTTCTTATTGACGATGAAACACAGAAATTGCATCGGAATTAAATACAAAAGGCACAATGCCGACTTTAGGACAAGAAAACTGACTCTTCTTACTGATTATAGTTTGAACCATTCCTGTGACACTATTTATAGATTCCGATGCTTCACTTCAGGTTTACTGTATCCCGCTGACCTTCTTATTGACGATGAAACACAGAAATTGCATCGGAATTAAATAGAAAAGGCACAATGCCGACTTCAGTGCAAGAAGACTGACTATTCTTACTGTCTATGTTTGAACCATTCCTGTGACACTAGTTATAGATTTCGATGCTTCACACCAGGTTTACTGTATCCCTTGGACCTTCTCATTGACAATGAAACACCGAAATTGTATCGGAAGTAAATAGAAAAGGCACAATGCCGACTTAGGTACAAGAAGACTGACTCTTGTTACTGAGTATGTTTTGAACCATTCCTGTGACACTAGTTATAGATTCCGATGCTTCACTTCAGGTTTACTGTATCCCTTGGAACTTCTTATTCACGATGGAACACAGAAATTGCATCGGAATTAAATACAAATGGCACAATACCGACTTAAGTTTAAGGAGACTGACTCCTCTTACTGTCTATGTTTTGAACCATTCCTGTGACACTAGTTTTAGATTCCGATGCTTCACTTCAGGTTCACTGTATCATTTGGACCTTCTTATTTACGATGAAACACAGAAATTACATCGGAATTAAATATAAATGGCACAATGCCGACTTGTGTACAAAAAGACTGCCTCTTCTTACTGACTACGTTTTGAACCATTCCTGTGACACCAGTTATAGATTCCGATGCTTCACTTCAGGTTTACTGTATCCCTCTGACCTTCTTATTGACGATGAAACACAGAAATTGCATCGGAATTAAATATAAAAGGCACAATGCCAACTTGAGTACAAGAAGACTGATTCTTCCTCCTGACTATGTTTTGAACCATTTCTGTGACACTAGTTATAGTTTCCGATGTTTCACTTCAGGGTTGCTGTATGCCTCTGACCTTCTTATTGACGATGAAACACAGAAATTGCATCGGAATTAAATACAAAAGGCACAATGCCGACTTATGTACAAGAAGGCTGACTCTTCTTACCGTCTAAGTTTTGAACCATTCCTGTGACACTAGTTTTAGATTCCGATGCATCACTCCAGGTTTACCGTATCTCTTGGACCTTCTTATTGACGATGAAACACAGAAATTGCATCGGAATTAAATACAAAAGGCACAATGCCGACCTAAGGGCAAGAAAACTGACTCTTCTTACTGCCTATGGTTTGAACCATTCCTGTGACTCTAGTTATAGATTCCGATGCTTAACTTCAGGTTTACTGTATCCCTCTTACCTTCTTATTGACGATGAAACACAGAAATTGCATCGGAATTAAATAGAAAAGGCACAATGCCGGCTTGAGTACATGAAGACTGACTCTTCTTACTGTCTATGTTTTGAACCATTCCTGTGACACTAGTTATAGATTCCGATGCTTGACTTCAGGTTTACTGTATCCCTTGGACCTTCTTATTGACGATCATACACAGAAATTGCATCGGAATTTAATACAAAAATGCATAATGCCGAGTCAAGGACAAGAGGACTGACTCTTCTTATTATCTATGTTTTGAACCATTCCTGTGACACTAGTTATAGATTCCGATGCTTCACTTCAGGTTTGCTGTATCCATCTGACCTTCTTATTGACGATGAAACACAGAAATTACATCGGAATTAAATATGTAATGCACAATGCCGACTTAAGTACAAGAAGACTGATTCTTCTTCATGACTATGTCTTGAACCATTTCTGTGACACGAGTTATAGATTCCAATGCTTCTCTTCAGGGTTAATGTATCCCTCTGACCTTCTTATTGACGATGAAACACAGAAATTGCATTGGAATTAAATAGAAAAGGCACAATGCCGACTTAGGTACAAGAAGACTGACTCTTGTTACTGAGTACGTTTTGAACCATTCCTGTGACACTAGTTATATATTCCGATGCTTCACTTCAGGTTTACTGTATCCCTTGGAACTTCTTATTGACGATGAAACACAGAAATTGCATCGGAATTAAATACAAAAGGCACAATACCGACTTAAGTACAAGAAGACTGACTCTTCTTACTGTCTATGTCTTGAACCATTCCTGTGACACTAGTTATTGATTCCGATGTTTCACTTCAGGTTTACTGTATCATTTGGACCTTCTTATTTACGATGAAACACAGAAATTACATCGGAATTAAATACAAAAGGCACAATGACGACTTAGGTACAAGAAGACTGACTCTTGTTACTGACTATGTTTTGAACCATTCCTGTGACACTAGTTATAGATTCCGATGCTTCACTACAAGTGTACTGTATCCCTCTGACCCTATTGCCGATGAAACACAGAAATTGCATCGGAATTAAATACAAAAGGCACAATAAGGGCTTAAGTACATGAAGACTGACTCCTCTTACTGACTATGTTTTGAACCATTCCTGTGACACTAGTTATAGATTCCGATGCTTCACTACAGGTTTACTGTATCCCTCGGACCTTATTGCCGATGAAACACAATAATTGCATCGGACTTAAATACAAAAGGCACAAACCGACTTAAATACAAGAAGACTGACTCTTCCTACTGTCTATGTTTCAACCATTCCTGTGACACTATTTAAAGATTCCGATGCTTCACTTCAGGTTTACTGTATCATTTGGACCTTCTTATTTACGATGAAACACAGAAATTACTTCGGAATTAAATACAAAAGGCACAATGCCGACTTAAGTACAAAAAGACTGACTCATCTTACTGACTATGTTTTGAACCATTCCTGTGACACCAGTTATAGATTCCGATGCTTAACTTCAGGTTTACTGTATCCATCTGACCTTCTTATTGACGATGAATCACAGAAATTGCATCGGAATTAAATAGAAAAGGCACAATGCCGACTTGAGTACAAGAAGACTGACTCTTCTTACTGTCTATGTTTTGAACCATTCCTGTGACACTAGTTATAGATTCCGATGCTTCACTACAGGTTTACTGTATCCCTTGGAACTTCTTATTGACGATGAAACACAGAAATTGCATCGGAATTAAATACAAAAGGCACAATACCGACTTAAGTACAAGAAGACTGACTCTTCTTACTGTCTATGTTTTGAACCATCCCTGTGGCACTAGTTATTGATTCCGATGCTTCACTTCAGGTTTACTGTATCATTTCGACCTTCTTATTTACGATGAAACACAGAAATTACATCGGAATTAAATACAAAAGGCACAATGACGACTTAAGTACAATAAGGCTGACTCTTCTTACTGACAATGTTTTGAACCATTCCTGTGACACTAGTTATAGATTCCGATGCTTCACTACAAGTTTACTGTATCCCTCTGACCTTCTTATTGACGATGAAACACAGAAATTGCATCGGAATTAAATACAAAAGGCAATATGCCGACCTAAGGGCAAGAAAACTGACTCTTCTTACTGCCTATGGATTGAACCATTCCTGTGACGCTAGTTATAGATTCCGATGCTTCACTTCAGGGTTACTGTATCCCTCTGACCTTCTTATTGACGATGAAACACAGAAATTGCATCGGAATTAAATAGAAAAGGCACAATGCCGGCTGAGTACAAGAAGACTGACTCTTCTTACTGTCTATGTTTTGAACCATTCCTGTGACACTAGTTATAGATTTCGATGCTTGACTTCAGGTTTACTGTATCCCTTGGACCTTCTTATTGACGATCATACACAGAAATTGCATCGGAATTTAATACAAAAATGCATAATGCCGAGTCAAGGACAAGAGGACTGACTCTTCTCACTATCTATGTTTTGAACCATTCCTGTGACACTAGTTATAGATTCCGATGCTTCACTTCAGGTTTACTGTATCCCTCTGACCTTATTATTGACGATGAAACACAGAAATTGCATCGGAATTAAATATAAAATGCACAATGCCGACTTAAGTACAAGAAGACTGATTCTTCTTCATGACTATGTTTTGAACCATTTCTGTGACACATGTTATAGATTCCAATGCTTCACTTCAGGGTTAATGTATCCCTCTGACCTTCTTATTGACGATGAAACACAGAAATTGCATCGGAATTAAATAGAAAAGGCACAAACCGACTTAAATACAAGAAGACTGACTCTTCATACTGTCTATGTTTCAACCATTCCTGTGACACTAGTTATAGATTCCGATGCTTCACTTCAGGTTTACTGTATCATTTGGACCTTCTTATTTACGATGAAACACAGAAATTACATCAGAATTAAATACAAAAGGCACAATGCCGACTTAAGTACAAGAAGACTGATTCTTCTTCCTGACTATGTTTTGAACCATTGCTGTGACACTAGTTATAGATTGCGATGCTTGACTTCAGGTTTACTGTATCCCTAGGACCTTCTTATTGACGATCATACACAGAAATTGCATCGGAATTTAATACAAAAATGCACAATGCCGACTCAAAGACAAGTAGACTGACTCTTCCTACTATCTATGTTTTTAACCATTCCTGTGACACTAGTTATAGATTCCGATGCTTCACTTCAGGTTTACTGTATCATTTGGACCTTCTTATTTACGATGAAACACAGAAATTACTTCGGAATTAAATACAAAAGGCACAATGCCGACTTAAGTACAAAAAGACTGACAAATCTTACTGACTATGTTTTGAACCATTCCTGTGACACCAGTTATAGATTCCGATGCTTACCTTCAGGTTTACTGTATCCCTCTGACCTTCTTATTGACGATGAAACACAGAAATAACATCGGTATTAAATATATAATGCACAATGGCGACTTAAGTACAAGATGACTGATTCTTCTTCATGACTGTGTTTTGAACCATTTCTGTGACACAAGTTTTAGATTATAATGCTTTACTTCAGGGTTACTGTATCCCTCTGACCTTCTTATTGACGATGAAACACAGAAATTGCATCGGAATTAAATAGAAAAGGCACAATGCCGACTTAGGTACAAGAAGACTGACTCTTGTAACTGAGTATGTTTTGAACCATTCCTGTGACACTAGTTATAGATTCCGATGCTTCATTTCAGGTTTACTGTATCCCTTGGAACTTCTTATTGACAATGAAACACAGAAATTGCATCGGAATTAAATACAAAAGGCACAATAAAGACTTAAGTACAAGAAGACTGACTCTTGTTACTGACTATGTTTTGAACCATTCCAGTGACACTAGTTATAGATTCCGATGCTTCACTTCAGGTTTACTGTATCATTTCGACCTTCTTATTTACGATGAAACACAGAAATTACATCGGAATTAAATACAAAAGGCACAATAACGACTTAAGTACAATAAGGCTGACTCCTCTTACTGACAATGTTTTGAACCATTCCTGTGACACTAGTTATAGATTCCGATGCTTCACTACAAGTTTACTGTATCCCTCTGACCTTATTGCCGATGAAACACCGAAATTGCATCGGAATTACATACAAAATGCACAATACCGACATAAGTACATGAAGACTGACTCTTCTTACTGCCTATGTTTTGAACTAATCCTGTGACACTAGTTATAGATTCCGATGCTTCACTTCAGGTCTACTGTATCGTTTGGACCTTCTTATTTAAGATGAAACACAGAAATTACATCAGAATTAAATACAAAAGGCACTATGCCAACTTAAGTAAAAAGACTGACTCTTCTTACTGCCTATGATTTGAACCATTCCTGTGACACCAGTTATAGATTCCGATGCTTCACTTCAGGTTTACTGTATCCTTCTGACCTTCTTATTGACGATGAAACACAGAAATTGCATCGGAATTAAATACAAAAGGCACAATGCCGACTTAAGTTCAAAAAGACTGACTCTTCTTACTGACTATGCTATGAACCATTCCTGTGACACCAGTTATGGATTCCAAAGCTTCACTTCAGGTTTACTGTATCCCTCTGACCTTCTTATTGACGATGGAACACAGAAATTGCATCGGAATTAAATAGAAAAGGCACAATGCCGACTTGAGTGCAAGAAGACTGACTCTTCTTACTGTCTATGTTTTGAACCATTCCTGTGACACTAGTTATAGATTCCGATGCTTCACTTCAGGTTTATTGCATCATTCGGACCTTTTTATTTACGATGAAACACAGATATTACATCGGAATTAAATACGAAACGCACAATGCCGACTTAAGTACAAAAAGGCTGACTCTTCTAACTGACTATGTTTTGATCCATTCCTGTGACACCAGTTATAGATTCCGATGCTTCACTTCAGGTTTACTGTATCCCTCTGACCTCCGTATTGACGATGAAACACAGAAATTGCATCGGAATTAAATACAAAAGGCACAATGCCGACTTAAGTACAAGAAGACTGACTCTTCTTACTGACTTTGTTTTGAACCATTTCTGTGACACCAGTTATAGATTCCGATGCTTCACTTCAGGTTTACTGTATCCCTCTCACCTTCTTATTGACGATGAAACACAGAAATTGCATCGGAATTAAATACTAAAGGCACAATGCCGACTTAAGTGCTAGAGGACTGACAATTCTTACTGTCTATGTTTGAGCCATTCCTGTGACACTAGTTATTGTTTCCGATGCTTCACTTCAGGTTTACTGTATCATTTGGACCTTCTTATTTACGATAAAACACAGAAATTACATCGGAATTAAATACAAAAGGCACAATGACGACTTAAGTACAAAAAGACTGACTCTTCTTACTGACTATGTTTTGAACCATTCCTGTGACACTAGTTATAGATTCCGATGCTTCACTACAGGTTTACTGTATCCCTCTGAACTTATTGCCGATGAAACACAATAATTGCATCGGACCTAAATACAAAAGGCACAAACCGACTTAAATACAAGAAGACTGACTCTTCATACCGTCTATGTTTCAACCATTCCTGTGACACTAGTTATAGATTCCGATGCTTCACTTCAGGTTTACTGTATCATTTGGACCTTCTTATTTACGATGAAACACAGAAATTACATCGGAATTAAATACAAAAGGCACAATGCCGACTTAAGTACAAAAAGACTGACTCATCTTACTGACTATGTTTTGAACCATTCCTTTGACACCAGTTATAGATTCCGATGCTTAACTTCAGGTTTTCTGTGTCCCTCTGACCTTCTTATTGACGATGAAACACAGAAATTGCATCGGAATTAAATAGAAAAGGCACAATGCCGACTTGAGTGCAAGAAGACTGACTCTTCTTACTGTCTATGTTTTGAACCATTCCTGTGACACTAGTTATAGATTCCGATGCTTCACTTCAGGTTTACTGTATCCCTTGGAACTTCTTATTGACGATGAAACATAGAAATTGCATCGGAATTAAATACAAAAGGCACAATACCGACTTAAGTACAAGAAGACTGACTCTTCTTACTGTCTATGTTTTGAACCATTCCTGTGACACTAGTTATTGATTCCGATGCTTCACTTCAGGTTTACTGTATCATTTCGACCTTCTTATTTACGATGAAACACAGAAATTACATCGGAATTAAATACAAAAGGCACAATGACGACTTAAGTACAATAAGGCTGACTCTTCTTACTGACGATGTTTTGAACCATTCCTGTGACACTAGTTATAGATTCCGATGCTTCACTACAAGTTTACTGTATCCCTCTGACCTTATTGCCGATGAAACACCGAAATTGCATCGGAATTACATACAAAATGCACAATACCGACTTAAGTACATGAAGACTGACTCTTCTTACTGCCTATGTTTTGAACCAATCCTGTGACACTAGTTATAGATTCCGATGCTTCACTTCAGCTTTACTGTATCATTTGGACCTTCTTATTTACGATGAAACACAAAAATTACATCAGAATTAAATACAAAAGGCACTATGCCGACTTAAGTACAAAAAGACTGACTCTTCTTACTGCCTATGTTTTGAACCATTCCTGTGACACCAGTTATAGATTCCGATGCTTCACTTCAGGTTTACTGTATCCTTCTGACCCTCTCATTGACGATGAAACACAGAAATTGCATCGGTATTAAATACAAAAGGCACAATGCCGACTTGAGTATAAGAGGACTGACTCTTCTTACTGTCTATGTTTTTAACCATTCCTGAGGCACTTGTTATAGATTCCGATGCTTCACTTCAGGTTTACTGTATCCCTTGGACCTTCTTATTGATGATGAAACACAGAAATTGCATCGGAATTAAATACAAAAGGCTCAATGTCGACTTAAGTTCAAAAAGACTGACTCTTCTTACTGACTATGCTATGAACCATTCCTGTGACACCAGTTATAGATTCCAAAGCTTCACTTCAGGTTTACTGTATCCCTCTGACCTTCTTATTGACGATGGAACACAGAAATTGCATCGTAATTAAATAGAAAAATCACAATGCCGACTTGAGTACAAGAAGACTGACTCTTCTTACTGTCTATGTTTTGAACCATTCCTGTGACACTAGTTATAGATTCCGATGCTTGACTTCAGGTTTACTGTATCCCTAGGACCTTCTTATTGACGATCATACACAGAAATTGCATCGGAATTTAATAGAAAAATGCACAATGCCGACTCAAGGACAAGTAGACTGGCTCTTCCTACTATCTATGTTTTAACCATTCCTGTGACACTAGTTATAGATTCCGATGCTTCACTTCAGGTTTACTGTATCCCTCTGACCTTCTTATTGACGATGAAACACAGAAATTGCATCGGAATTAAATTTAAAATGCACAATGCCGACTTAAGTACAAGAAGACTGATTCTTCTTCATGATTATGTTTTGAACCATTTCTGTGACAAAAGTTATAGATTCCGATGCTTCACTTAAGGGTTACTGTATCCCTCGGACCTTCTTATTGACGATGAAACATAGAAATTGCATCGGAATTAAATACAAAAGAACAATGCCGACTTAAGTACAACAAGACTGACTCTTCTTACTGTCTATGTTTTTAACAATTCCTGTGACACTTGTTATAGATTTCGATGCTTCACTTCAGGTTTACTGTATCCCTGGGACGTTCTTATTGACCATGAAACACAGAAATTGCATCGGAATTAAATACAAAAGGCACAAACCGACTTAAATACAAGAAGACTGACACTTCATACTGTCTATGTTTCAACCATTCCTGTGACACTAGTTATAGATTCCGATGCTTCACTTCAGGTTTACTGTATCATTTGGACCTTCTTATTTACGATGAAACACAGAAATTACATCGGAATTAAATACAAAAGGCACAATGCCGACTTAAGTACAAAAAGACTGACAAATCTTACTGACTATGTTTTGAACCATTCCTGTGACACCAGTTATAGATTCCGATGCTTAACTTTAGGTTTACTGTATCCCTCTGACCTTCTTATTGACGATGAAACACAGGAATTGCATCGGAATTAAATAGAAAAGGCTCAATGCCGACTTGAGTACAAGAAGACTGACTCTTCTTACTGTCTATGTTTTGAACCATTCCTGTGACACTAGTTATAGATTCCGATGCTTGGCTTCAGGTTTACTGTATCCCTTGGACCTTCTTATTGACGATCATACACAGAAATTGCATCGGAATTTAATACAAAAATGCACAATACCGACTCAAGGACAAGAAGACTGACTCTTCTTACTATCTATGATTTGAACCATTCCTGTGACACCAGTTATAGATTCCGATGCTTCACTTCAGGTTTTCTGTATCCCTCTGACCTTCTTATTGACGATGAAACACAGAAATTGCATCGGAATTAAATACTAAAGGCACAATGCCGACTTAAGTGCTAGAGGACTGACAATTCTTACTGTCTATGTTTTGAACCATTCCTGTGACACTAGTTATTGATTCCGATGCTTCACTTCAGGTTTACTGTATCATTTCGACCTTCTTATTTACGATGAAACGCAGAAATTACATCGGAATTAAATACAAAAGGCACAATGACGACTTAAGTACAATAAGGCTGACTCTTCTTACTGACAATGTTTTGAACCATTCCTGTGACACTAGTTATAGATTCCGATGCTTCACTACAAGTTTACTGTATCCCTCTGACCTTATTGCCGATGAAACACCGAAATTGCATCAGAATTACATACAAAATGCACAATACCGACATAAGTACATGAAGACTGACTCTTCTTACTGCCTATGTTTTGAACTAATCCTGTGACACTAGTTATAGATTCCGATGCTTCACTTCAGGTTTACTGTATCATTTGGACCTTCTTATTTAAGATGAAACACAGAAATTACATCAGAATTAAATACAAAAGGCACTATGCCGACTTAAGTACAAAAAGACTGACTCTTCTTACTGCCTATGATTTGAACCATTCCTGTGACACCAGTTATAGATTCCGATGGTTCACTTCAGGTTTACTGTATCCTTCTGACCTTCTTATTGACGATGAAACACAGAAATTGCATCGGAATTAAATACAAAAGGCACAATGCCGACTTAAGTTCAAAAAGACTGACTCTTCTTACTGACTATGCTATGAACCGATCCTGTGACACCAGTTATGGATTCCAAAGCTTCACTTCAGGTTTACTGTATCCCTCTGACCTTCTTATTGACGATGGAACACAGAAATTGCATCGGAATTAAATAGAAAAGGCACAATGCCGACTTGAGTACAAGAAGACTGACTCTTCTTACTGTCTATGTTTTGAACCATTCCTGTGACACTAGATATAGATTCCGATGCTTCACTTCAGGTTTACTGCATCATTCGGACCTTCTTATTTACGATGAAACACAGATATTACATCGGAATTAAATACGAAACGCACAATGCCGACTCAAGTACAAAAAGGCTGACTCTTCTAACTGACTATGTTTTGATCCATTCCTGTGACACCATTTATAGATTCCGATGCTTCACTTCAGGTTTACTGTATCCCTCTGACCTCCGTATTGACGATGAAACACAGAAATTGCATCGGAATTAAATACAAAAGGCACAATGCCGACTTAAGTACAAGAAGACTGACTCTGCTTACTGACTTTGTTTTGAACCATTTCTGTGACACCAGTTATAGATTCCGATGCTTCACTTCAGGTTTACTGTATCCCTCTGACCTTCTTATTGACGATGAAACACAGAAATTGCATCGGAATTAAATACAAAAGGCACAATGCCGACTTAAGTTCAAAAAGACTGACACTTCTTACTGACTATGCTATGAACCATTCCTGTGACACCAGTTATGGATTCCAAAGCTTCACTTCAGGTTTACTGTATCCCTCTGACCTTCTTATTGACGATGGAACACAGAAATTGCATCGGAATTAAATAGAAAAGGCACAATGCCGACTTGAGTACAAGAAGACTGACTCTTCTTACTGTCTATGTTTTGAACCATTCCTGTGACACTAGTTATTGATTCCGATGCTTCACTTCAGGTTTACTGTATCATTTCGACCTTCTTATTTACGATGAAACACAGAAATTACACCGGAATTAAATACAAAAGGCACAATGACGACTTAAGTACAATAAGGCTGACTCTTCTTACTGACAATGTTTTGAACCATTCCTGTGACACTAGTTATAGATTCCGATGCTTCACTACAAGTTTACTGTATCCCTCTGACCTTATTGCCGATGAAACACCGAAATTGCATCAGAATTACATACAAAATGCACAATACCGACATAAGTACATGAAGACTGACTCTTCTTACTGCCTATGTTTTGAACTAATCCTGTGACACTAGTTATAGATTCCGATGCTTCACTTCAGGTTTACTGTATCATTTGGACCTTCTTATTTAAGATGAAACACAG
The DNA here is from genome assembly GCF_023864345.2 of Schistocerca serialis cubense. NCBI lineage: Eukaryota > Metazoa > Arthropoda > Insecta > Orthoptera > Acrididae > Schistocerca > Schistocerca serialis. The sequence continues at coordinate 835,687,001 of NC_064642.1, read as the reverse complement.
AAATTACATCAGAATTAAATACAAAAGGCACTATGCCGACTTAAGTACAAAAAGGCTGACTCTTCTTACTGCCTATGATTTGAACCATTCCTGTGACACCAGTTATAGATTCCGATGCTTCACTTCAGGTTTACTGTATCCTTCTGACCTTCTTATTGACGATGAAACACAGAAATTGCATCGGAATTAAATACAAAAGGCACAATGCCGACTTAAGTTCAAAAAGACTGACTCTTCTTACTGACTATGCTATGAACCATTCCTGTGACACCAGTTATGGATTCCAAAGCTTCACTTCAGGTTTACTGTATCCCTCTGACCTTCTTATTGACGATGGAACACAGAAATTGCATCGGAATTAAATAGAAAAGGCACAATGCCGACTTGAGTACAAGAAGACTGACTCTTCTTACTGTCTATGTTTTGAACCATTCCTGTGACACTAGTTATAGATTCCGATGCTTCACTTCAGGTTTACTGCATCATTCGGACCTTCTTATTTACGATGAAACACAGATATTACATCGGAATTAAATACGAAACGCACAATGCCGACTTAAGTACAAAAAGGCTGACTCTTCTAACTGACTATGTTTTGATCCATTCCTGTGACACCAGTTATAGATTCCGATGCTTCACTTCAGGTTTACTGTATCCCTCTGACCTCCGTATTGACGATGAAACACAGAAATTGCATCGGAATTAAATACAAAAGGCACAATGCCGACTTAAGTACAAGAAGACTGACTCTGCTTACTGACTTTGTTTTGAACCATTTCTGTGACACCAGTTATAGATTCCGATGCTTCACTTTAGGTTTACTGTATCCCTCTGACCTTCTTATTGACGATGAAACACAGAAATTGCATCGGAATTAAATACTAAAGGCACAATGCCGACTTAAGTGCTAGAGGACTGACAATTCTTACTGTCTATGTTTGAACCATTCCTGTGACACTAGTTATAGATTTCGATGCCTGACACCAGGTTTACTGTATCCCTTGGACCTTCTCATTGACAATGAAACACCGAAATTGCATCGGAATTAAATAGAAAAGGCACAATGCCGACTTAGGTACAAAAAGACTGACTCTTGTTACTGAGTATGTTTTGAACCATTCCTGTGACACTAGTTATAGATTCCGATGCTTCACTTCCGGTTTTCTGTATCCATTGTAACTTCTTATTGACGATGAAACACAGAAATTGCATCGGAATTGAATACAAAAGTCACAATACCGACTTAAGTACAAGAAGACTGACTCTTCTTACTGTCTCTGTTTTGAACCATTCCTGTGACACTAGTTATTGATTCCGATGCTTCACTTCAGGTTTACTGTATCATTTGGACCTTCTTATTTACGATAAAACACAGAAATTACATCGGAATTAAATACAAAAGGCACAATGACGACTTAAGTACAAAAAGACTGACTCTTCTTACTGACTATATTTTGAACCATTCCTGTGACACTAGTTATAGATTCCGATGCTTCACTACAGGTTTACTGTATCCCTCTGAACTTATTGCCGATGAAACACAATAATTGCATCGGACTTAAATACAAAAGGCACAAACCGACTTAAATACAAGAAGACTGACTCTTCATACTGTCTATGTTTCAACCATTCCTGTGACACTAGTTATAGATTCCGATGCTTCACTTCAGGTTTACTCTATCATTTGGACCTTCTTATTTACGATGAAACACAGAAATTACATCGAAATTAAATACAAAAGGCACAATGCCGACTTAAGTACAAAAATACTGACTAATCTTACTGACTATGTTTTGAACCATTCCTGTGACACCAGTTATAGATTCCGATGCTTAACTTCAGGTTTACTGTATCCCTCTGACCTTGTTATTGACGATGAAACACAGAAATTGCATCGGAATTAAATAGAAAAGGCACAATGCCGACTTGAGTACAAGAAGACTGACTCTTCTTACTGTCTACGTTTTGAACCATTCCTGTGACACTAGTTATAGATTCCGATGCTTCACTTCAGGTTTACTGTATCCCTTGGAACTTCTTATTGACGATGAAACACAGAAATTGCATCGGAATTAAATACAAAAGGCACAATACCGACTTAAGTACAGGAAGACTGACTCTCCTTACTGTCAATGTTTTGAACCATTCCTGTGACACTAGTTATTGATTCCGATGCTTCACTTCAGGTTTACTGTATCATTTCGACCTTCTTATTTACGATGAAACACAGAAATTACATCGGAATTAAATACAAAAGGCACAAAGACGACTTAAGTACAATAAGGCTGACTCTTCTTACTGACAATGTTTTGAACCATTCCTGTGACACTAGTTATAGATTCCGATGCTTCACTACAAGTTTACTGTATCCCTCTGACCTTATTGCCGATGAAACACCGAAATTGCATCGGAATTACATACAAAATGCACAATACCGACTTAAGTACATGAAGACTGACTCTTCTTACTGCCTATGTTTTGAACCAATCCTGTGACACTAGTTATAGATTCCGATGCTTCACTTCAGCTTTACTGTATCATTTGGACCATCTTATTTACGATGAAACACAAAAATTACATCAGAATTAAATACAAAAGCACTATGCCGACTTAAGTACAAAAAGACTGACTCTTCTTACTGCCTATGTTTTGAACCATTCCTGTGACCCCAGTTATAGATTCTGATGCTTCACTTCAAGTTTACTGTATCCTTCTGACCCTCTTCTTGACGATCAAACACAGAAATTGCATCGGTATTAAATACAAAAGGCACAATGCCGACTTGAGTATAAGAAGACTGACTCTTCTTACTGTCTATGTTTTGAATCATTCCTGTGACACTATTTATAGATTCCGATGCTTGACTTCAGGTTTACTGTATCCCTTAGACCTTCTTATTGACGAACATACACAGAAATGGCATCGGAATTGAATACAAAAATGCACAATGCCGACTCAAGTACAAGAAGTCTGACTCGTCTTACTATCTATGTTTTGAACCATTCCTGTGACACTAGTTATAGATTCCGATGCTTCACTTCAGGTTTACTGTATCCCTCTGACCTTCTTATTGACGATGAAACCGAGAAATTGCATCGGAATTAAATACAAAATGCACAATGCCGACTTAAGTACAAGAAGACTGATTCTTCTTCCTGACTATGTTTTGAACCATTGCTGTGACACTAGTTAAAGATTCCGATGCTTCACTTTAGTGTTACTGTATCCCTCTGACCTTCTTATTGACGATGAAACACAGAAATTGCATCGGAATTAAATACAAAAGGCACAATGCCGACTTAAGTACAAGAAGACTGACTCTTCTTACTGTCTATGTTTTTAACCATTCCTGAGACACTTGTTATAGATTCCGATGCTTCACTTCAGGTTTACTGTATCCCTTGGACCTTCTTATTGATGATGAAACACAGAAATTGCATCGGAATTAAATACAAAAGGCACAATGCCGTCTTAAGTTCAAAAAGACTGACTCTTCTTACTGACTATGCTATGAACCATTCCTGTGACACCAGTTATAGATTCCAAAGCTTCACTTCAGGTTTACTGTATCCCTCTGACCTTCTTATTGACGATGGAACACAGAAATTGCATCGGAATTAAATAGAAAAGGCACAATGCCGACTTGAGTACAAGAAGACTGACTCTTCTTACTGTCTATGTTTTGAACCATTCCTGTGACACTAGTTATAGATTCCGATGCTTGACTTCAGGTTTACTGTATCCCTAGGACCTTCTTATTGACGATCATACACAGAAATTGCATCGGAATTTAATACAAAAATGCACAATGCCGACTCAAGGACAAGTAGACTGACTCTTCCTACTATCTATGTTTTTAACCATTCCTGTGACACTAGTTATGGATTCCGATGCTTCACTTCAGGTTTACCGTATCCCTCTGACCTTCTTATTGACGATGAAACACAGAAATTGCATCGGAATTAAATATAAAATGCACAATGCCGACTTAAGTACAAGAAGACTGATTCTACTTCATGATTATGTTTTGAACCATTTCTGTGACAAAAGTTATAGATTCCGATGCTTCACTTAAGGGTTACTGTATCCCTCGGACCTTCTTATTGACGATGAAACATAGAAATTGCATCGGAATTAAATACAAAAGAACAATACCGACTTAAGTACAAGAAGACTGACTCTTCTTACTGTCTATGTTTTTAACCATTCCTGTGTCACTTGTTATAGATTCCGATGCTTCACTTCAGGTTTACTGCATCCCTTGGACCTTCTTATTGACGATGAAACACAGAAATTGCATCGGAATTAAATACAAAAATCACAAACCGACTTAAATACAAGAAGACTGACACTTCATACTGTCTATGTTTCAACCATTCCTGTGACACTAGTTATAGATTCCGATGCTTCACTTCAGGTTTACTGTATCCTTCTGACCTTCTTATTGACGATGAAACACAGAAATTGCATCGGAATTAAATACAAAAGGCACAATGCCGACTTGAGTATAAGAAGACTGACTCTTCTTACTGTCTATGTTTTGAACCATTCCTGTGACACTAGTTATAGATTCCGATGCTTGACTTCAGGTTTACTGTATCCCTTTGACTTTCTTATTGACGATCATACACAGAAATTGCATCGGAATTGAATACAAAAATGCACAATGCCGACTCAAGTACAAGAAGACTGACTCTTCTTACTATCTATGTTTTGAACCATTCCTGTGACACTAGTTATAGATCCGATGCTTCACTTCAGGTTTACTGTATGCCTCTGACCTTCTTATTGACGATGAAACACAGAAATTGCATCGGAATTAAATATAAAATGCACAATGCTGACTTAAGTACAAGAAGACTGACTCTTGTTCCTCACTATGTTTTGAACCAGTTCTGTGACACTAGTTATAGATTCCGATGCTTCACTTTAGGGTTAATGTATCCCTCTCTACTTCTTATTGACGATGAAACACAGAAATTGCATCGGAATTAAATACAAAAGGTACAATGACGACTTAAGTACAATAAGGCTGACTCTTCTTACTGACAATGTTTTGAACCATTCCTGTGACACTAGTTATAGATTCCGATGCTTCACTACAAGTTTACTGTATCCCTCTGACCTTATTGCCGATGAAACACCGAAATTGCATCGGAATTACATACAAAATGCACAATACCGACATAAGTACATGAAGACTGACTCTTCTTACAGCCTATCTTTTGAACTAATCCTGTGACACTAGTTATAGATACCGATGCTTCACTTCAGGTTTACTGTATCATTTGGACCTTCTTATTTAAGATGAAACACAGAAATTACATCAGAATTAAATACAAAAGGCACTATGCCGACATAAGTACAAAAAGACTGACTCTTCTTACTGCCTATGTTTTGAACCATTCCTGTGACACCAGTTATAGATTCCGATGCTTCACTTCAGGTTTACTGTATCCTTCTGACCTTCTTATTGACGATGAAACACAGAAATTGCATCGGAATTAAATACAAAAGGCACAATGCCGACTTGAGTATAAGAAGACTGACTCTTCTTACTGTCTATGTTTTGAACCATTCCTGTGACACTAGTTATAGATTCTGATGCTTGACTTCAGGTTTACTGTATCTATCTGACCTTCTTATTGACGATCATACACAGAAATTGCATCGGAATTGAATACAAAAATGCACAATGCCGACTCAAGTACAAGAAGACTGACTCTTCTTACTATCTATGTTTTGAACCATTCCTGTGACACAAGTTATAGATTCCGATGCTTCACTTCAGGTTTACTGTATCCCTCTGACCTTCTTATTGACGATGAAACACAGAAATTGCATCGGAATTAAATATAAAATGCACAATGCCGACTTAAGTACAAGAAGACAGAATCTTGTTCCTCACTATGTTTTGAACCAGTTCTGTGACACTAGTTATAGATTCCGATGCTTCACTTTAGGGTTACTGTATCCCTCTCACCTTCTTATTGACGATGAAACACAGAAATTGCATCGGAATTAAATACAAAAGGCACAATGCCGACTTAAGCACAAGAAGACTGACTCTTCTTACTGTCTATGTTTTTAACCATTCCTGTGACACTTGTTATAGATTCCGATGCTTCACTTCAGGTTTACCGTATCCCTTGGACCTTCTTATTGACGATGAAACACAGAAATTGCATCGGAATTAAATACAAAAGGCACAATGCCGACTTAAGTACAAGAAGACTGACTCTTCTTACTGTCTATGTTTTTAACCATTCCTGAGACACTTGTTATGGATTCCGATGCTTCACTTCAGGTTTACTGTATCCCTTGGACCTTCTTATTGATGATGAAACACAGAAATTGCATCGGAATTATTACAAAAGGCACAATGCCGACTTAAGTTCAAAAAGACTGACTCTTCTTACTGACTATGCTATGCACCATTCCTGTGACACCAGTTATGGATTCCAAAGCTTCACTTCAGGTTTACTGTATCCCTCTGACCTTCTTATTGACGATGAAACACAGAAATTGCATCGGAATTAAATACAAAAGGCACAATGCCGACTTAAGTACAAGAGGACTGACTCCTCTTACTGACTTTGTTTTGAACCATTTCTGTGACGCCAGTTATAGATTCCGATGCTTCACTTCAGGTTTACTGTATCCCTCTGACCTTCTTATTGACGATGAAACACAGAAATTGCATTGGAATTAAATACAAAAGGCACAATGCCGACTTAAGTGCTAGAAGACTGACAATTCTTACTGTCTATGTCTGAACCATTCCTGTGACACTAGTTATAGATTTCGATGCCTGACACCAGGTTTACTGTATCCCTTGGACCTTCTCATTGACAATGAAACACCGAAATTGCATCGGAATTAAATAGAAAATGCACAATGCCGACTTAGGTACAAAAAGACTGACTCTTGTTACTGAGTATGTTTTGAACCATTCCTGTGACACTAGTTATAGATTCCGATGCTTCACTTCCGGTTTTCTGTATCCATTGTAACTTCTTATTGACGATGAAACACAGAAATTGCATCGGAATTGAATACAAAAGTCACAATACCGACTTAAGTACAAGAAGACTGACTCTTCTTACTGTCTATGTTTTGAACCATTCCTGTGACACTAGTTATAGATTCCGATGCTCCACTACAGGTTTACTGTATCCCTCTGACCTTATTGCCGATGAAACACAATAATTGCATCGGACTTAAATACAAAAGGCACAAACCGACTTAAATACAAGAAGACTGACTCTTCATACTGTCTATGTTTTGAACCATTCCTGTGACACTAGTTATAGATTCCGATGCTTCACTTCAGGTTTACTGTATCATTTGGACCTTCTTATTTACGATGAAACACAGAAATTACATCGGAATTAAATACAAAAGGCACAATGCCGACTTAAGTACAAAAAGACTGACTCATCTTACTGACTATGTTTTGAACCATTCCTGTGACACTAGTTATAGATTCCGATGCTTGACTTCAGGTTTACTGTATCCCTTGGACCTTCTTATTGACGATCATACACAGAAATTGCATCGGAATTTAATACAAAAATGCACAATGCCGACTCAAGGACAAGAAGACTGACTCTTCTTACTATCTATGTTTTGAACCATTCCTGTGACACTAGTTATAGATTCCGATGCTTCACTTCAGGTTTACTGTATCTATCTGACCTTCTTATTGACGATGAAACACAGAAATAACATCGGTATTAAATATATAATGCACAATGGCGACTTAAGTACAAGATGACTGATTCTTCTTCATGACTAAGTTTTGAACCATTTCTGTGACACAAGTTATAGATTCCAATGCTTCACTTCAGGGTTACTGTATCCCTCTGACCTTCTTATTGACGATGAAACACAGAAATTGCATCGGAATTAAATAGAAAAGGCACAATGCCGACTTAGGTACAAGAAGACTGACTCTTGTTACTGAGTATGTTTTGAACAATTCCTGTGACACTAGTTATAGATTCCGATGCTTCACTTCAGGTTTATTGTATCCCTTGGAACTTCTTATTGACGATGAAACACAGAAATTGCATCGGAATTAAATACAAAAGGCACAATACCGACTTTCGTACAAGAAGGCTGACTCTTCTTACTGTCTATGTTTTGAACCATTCCTGTGACACTAGTTATTGATTCCGATGCTTCACTTCTGGTTTACTGTATCATTTGGACCTTCTTATTTACGATGAAACACAGAAATTACATCGGAATTGAATACAAAAGGCACAATGACGACTTAAGTACAAAAAGACTGACTCTTCTTACTGACAATGTTTTGAACCATTCCTGTGACACTAGTTATAGATTCCGATGCTTCACTTCAGGTTTACTGTATCCCTCTGACCTTCTTATTGACGATGAAACACAGAAATTGCATCGGAATTAAATACAAAAGGCACAATGCCGACTTAAGTACAAGAAGACGGACTCTTCTTACTGTCTATGTTTTTAACCATTCCTGAGTCACTTGTTATAGATTCCGATGCTTCACTTCAGGTTTACTGTATCCCTTGGACCTTCTTATTGATGATGAAACACAGAAATTGCATCGGAATTAATACAAAAGGCACAATGCCGACTTAAGTTCAAAAAGACTGACTCTTCTTACTGACTATGCTATGCACCATTCCTGTGACACCAGTTATGGATTCCAAAGCTTCACTTCAGGTATACTGTACCCCTCTGACCTTCTTATTGACGATGGAACACAGAAATTGCATCGGAATTAAATAGAAAAGGCACAATGCCGACTTGAGTACAAGAAGACTGACTCTTCTTACTGTCTATGTTTTGAACCATTCCTGTGACACTAGTTATAGATTCCGATGCTTCACTTCAGGTTTACTGCATCATTCGGACCTTCTTATTTACGATGGAACACAGATATTACATCGGAATTAAATACGAAACGCACAATGCCGACTTAAGTACAAAAAGGCTGACTCTTCTAACTGACTATTTTTTTATCCATTCCTGTGACACCAGTTATAGATTCCGATGCTTCACTTCAGGTTTACTGTATCCCTCTGACCTCCTTATTGACGATGAAACACAGAAATTGCATCGGAATTAAATACAAAAAGGACAATGCCGACTTAGGTACAAGAAGACTGACTCTTGTTACTGAGTATGTTTTGAACAATTCCTGTGACACTAGTTATAGATTCCGATGCTTCACTTCAGGTTTACTGTATCCCTCTGACCTTCTTATTGACGATGAAACACAGAAATTGCATCGGAATTAAATAGAAAAGGCACGATGCCGACTTAGGTACAAGAAGACTGACTCTTGTTACTGAGTATGTTTTGAACAATTCCTGTGACACTAGTTATAGATTCCGATGCTTCACTTCAGGTTTACTGTATCCCTTGGAACTTCTTATTGACGATGAAACACAGAAATTGCATCGGAATTAAATACAAAAGGCACAATACCGACTTTCGTACAAGAAGGCTGACTCTTCTTACTGTCTATGTTTTGAACCATTCCTGTGACACTAGTTATTGATTCCGATGCTTCACTTCTGGTTTACTGTATCATTTGGACCTTCCTATTTACGATGAAACACAGAAATTACATCGGAATTGAATACAAAAGGCACAATGACGAATTAAGTACAAAAAGACTGACTCTTCTTACTGACAATGTTTTGAACCATTCCTGTGACACTAGTTATAGATTCCGATGCTTCACTTCAGTTTTACTGTATCCCTTTGACATTCTTATTGACGATGAAACACAGAAATTGAATCGGAATTAAATACAAAAGGCGCAATGCCGACTTAAGTACAAGAAGACTGACTCTTCTTACTGTCTATGTTTTGAACGATTCCTGTGACACTAGTTATAGATTCCGATGCTTCACTTCAGGTTTACTGCATCATTCGGACCTTCTTATTTACGATGAAACACAGATATTACATCGGAATTTAATACAAAAATGCACAATGCCGACTCAAGGACAAGAAGACTGACTCTTCTTACTATCTATGTTTTGAACCATTCCTGTGACACTAGTTATAGATTCCGATGCTTCACTTCAGGTTTACTGTATCTATCTGACCTTCTTATTGACGATGAAACACAGAAATAACATCGGTATTAAATATATAATGCACAATGGCGACTTAAGTACAAGATGACTGATTCTTCTTCATGACTATGTTTTGAACCATTTCTGTGACACAAGTTATAGATTCCAATGCTTCACTTCAGGGTTACTGTATCCCTCTGACCTTCTTATTGACGATGAAACACAGAAATTGCATCGGAATTAAATAGAAAAGGCACAATGCCGACTTAGGTACAAGAAGACTGACTCTTGTTACTGAGTATGTTTTGAACAATTCCTGTGACACTAGTTATAGATTCCGATGCTTCACTTCAGGTTTACTGTATCCCTTGGAACTTCTTATTGACGATGAAACACAGAAATTGCATCGGAATTAAATACAAAAGGCACAATGCCGACTTACGTACAAGAAGACTGACTCTTCTTACTGTCTATGTTTTGAACCATTCCTGAGTCACTTGTTATAGATTCCGATGCTTCACTTCAGGTTTACTGTATCCCTTGGACCTTCTTATTGATGATGAAACACAGAAATTGCATCGGAATTAATACAAAAGGCACAATGCCGACTTAAGTTCAAAAAGACTGACTCTTCTTACTGACTATGCTATGCACCATTCCTGTGACACCAGTTATGGATTCCAAAGCTTCACTTCAGGTTTACTGTACCCCTCTGACCTTCTTATTGACGATGGAACACAGAAATTGCATCGGAATTAAATAGAAAAGGCACAATGCCGACTTGAGTACAAGAAGACTGACTCTTCTTACTGTCTATGTTTTGAACCATTCCTGTGACACTAGTTATAGATTCCGATGCTTCACTTCAGGTTTACTGCATCATTCGGACCTTCTTATTTACGATGAAACACAGATATTACATCGGAATTAAATACGAAACGCGCAATGCCGACTTAAGTACAAAAAGGCTGACTCTTCTAACTGACTATTTTTTGATCCATTCCTGTGACACCAGTTATAGATTCCGATGCTTCACTTCAGGTTTACTGTATCCCTCTGACCTCCTTATTGACGATGAAACACAGAAATTGCATCGGAATTAAATACAAAAGGCACAATGCCGACTTAAGTACAAGAGGACTAACTCCTCTTACTGACTTTGTTTTGAACCATTTCTGTGACACCAGTTATAGATTCCGATGCTTCACTTCAGGTTTACTGTATCCCTCTGACCTTCTTATTGACGATGAAACACAGAAATTCCATTGGAATTAAATACAAAAGGCACAATGCCGACTTAAGTGCTAGAAGACTGACAATTCTTACTGTCTATGTTTGAACCATTCCTGTGACACTAGTTATAGATTTCGATGCCTGACACCAGGTTTACTGTATCCCTTGGACCTTCTCATTGACAATGAAACACCGAAATTGCATCGGAACTAAATAGAAAAGGCACAATGCCGACTTAGGTACAAAAAGACTGACTCTTGTTACTGAGTATGTTTTGAACCATTCCTGTGACACTAGTTATAGATTCCGATGCTTCACTTCCGGTTTTCTGTATCCATTGTAACTTCTTATTGACGATGAAACACAGAAATTGCATCGGAATTGAATACAAAAGTCACAATACCGACTTAAGTACAAGAAGACTGACTCTTCTTACTGTCTATGTTTTGAACCATTCCTGTGACACTAGTTATAGATTCCGATGCTTCACTTCAGGTTTACTGTATCATTTGGACCTTCTTATTTACGATGAAACACAGAAATTACATCGGAATTAAATACAAAAGGCACAATGCCGACTTAAGTACAAAAAGACTGACTCATCTTACTGACTATGTTTTGAACCATTCCTGTGACACTAGTTATAGATTCCGATGCTTGACTTCAGGTTTACTGTATCCCTTGGACCTTCTTATTGACGATCATACACAGAAATTGCATCGGAATTTAATACAAAAATGCACAATGCCGACTCAAGGACAAGAAGACTGACTCTTCTTACTATCTATGTTTTGAACCATTCCTGTGACACTAGTTATAGATTCCGATGCTTCACTTCAGGTTTACTGTATCTATCTGACCTTCTTATTGACGATGAAACACAGAAATAACATCGGTATTAAATATATAATGCACAATGGCGACTTAAGTACAAGATGACTGATTCTTCTTCATGACTATGTTTTGAACCATTTCTGTGACACAAGTTATAGATTCCAATGCTTCACTTCAGGGTTACTGTATCCCTCTGACCTTCTTATTGACGATGAAACACAGAAATTGCATCGGAATTAAATAGAAAAGGCACAATGCCGACTTAGGTACAAGAAGACTGACTCTTGTTACTGAGTATGTTTTGAACAATTCCTGTGACACTAGTTATAGATTCCGATGCTTCACTTCAGGTTTACTGTATCCCTTGGAACTTCTTATTGACGATGAAACACAGAAATTGCATCGGAATTAAATACAAAAGGCACAATACCGACTTTCGTACAAGAAGGCTGACTCTTCTTACTGTCTATGTTTTGAACCATTCCTGTGACACTAGTTATTGATTCCGATGCTTCACTTCTGGTTTACTGTATCATTTGGACCTTCTTATTTACGATGAAACACAGAAATTACATCGGAATTGAATACAAAAGGCACAATGACGACTTAAGTACAAAAAGACTGACTCTTCTTACTGACAATGTTTTGAACCATTCCTGTGACACTAGTTATAGATTCCGATGCTTCACTTCAGTTTTACTGTATCCCTTTGACATTCATATTGACGATGAAACACAGAAATTGAATCGGAATTAAATACAAAAGGCGCAATGCCGACTTAAGTACAAGAAGACTGACTCTTCTTACTGTCTATGTTTTGAACCATTCCTGTGACACTAGTTATAGATTCCGATGCTTCACTTCAGGTTTTCTGCATCATTCGGACCTTCTTATTTACGATGAAACACAGATATTACATCGGAATTAAATACGAAACGCACAATGCCGACTTAAGTACAAAAAGGCTGACTCTTCTAACTGACTATGTTTTGATCCATTCCTGTGACACCAGTTATAGATTCCGATGCTTCACTTCAGGTTTACTGTATCCCTCTGACCTCCTTATTGACGATGAAACACAGAAATTGCATCGGAATTAAATACAAAAGGCACAATGCCGACTTAAGTACAAGAAGACTGACTCTTCTTACTGACTTTGTTTTGAACCATTTCTGTGACACCAGTTATAGATTCCGATGCTTGACTTCAGGTTTACTGTATCCCGCTGACCTTCTTATTGACGATGAAACACAGAAATTGCATCGGAATTAAATACAAAAGGCACAATGCCGACTTAAGTGCTAGAAGACTGACAATTCTTACTGTCTATGTTTGAACCATTCCTGTGATACTACTTATAGATTTTGATGCCTGACACCAGGTTTACTGTATCCCTTGGACCTTCTCATTGACAATGAAACACCGAAATTGCATCGGAATTAAATAGAAAAGGCACAATGCCGACATAGGTACAAAAAGACTGACTCTTGTTACTGAGTATGTTTTGAACCATTCCTGTGACACTAGTTATAGATTCCGAAGCTTCACTTCCGGTTTTCTGTATCCATTGTAACTTCTTATTGACGATGAAACACAGAAATTGCATCGGAATTGAATACAAAAGTCACAATACCGACTTAAGTACAAAAAGACTGACTCTTCTTACTGTCTATGTTTTGAACCATTCCTGTGACACTAGTTATAGATTCCGATGCTCCACTACAGGTTTACTGTATCCCTCTGACCTTATTGCCGATGAAACACAATAATTGCATCGGACTTAAATACAAAAGGCACAAACCGACTTAAATACAAGAAGACTGACTCTTCATACTGTCTATGTTTTGAACCATTCCTGTGACACTAGTTATAGATTCCGATGCTTCACTTCAGGTTTACTGTATCATTTGGACCTTCTTATTTACGATGAAACACAGAAATTACATCGGAATTAACTACAAAAGGCACAATGCCGACTTAAGTACAAAAAGACTGACTCATCTTACTGACTATGTTTTGAACCATTCCTGTGACACTAGTTATAGATTCCGATGCTTGACTTCAGGTTTACTGTATCCCTTGGACCTTCTTATTGACGATCATACACCGAAATTGCATCGGAATTTAGTAAAAAAATGCACAATGCCGACTCAAGGACAAGAAGGCTGACTCTTCTTACTATCTATGTTTTGAACCATTCCTGTGACACTAGTTATAGATTCCGATGCTTCACTTTAGGGTTACTGTATCAATCTGACCTTCTTATTGACGATGAAACACAGAAATTGCATCGGAATTAAATACAAAAGGCACAATGCCGACTTAAGTACAAGAAGACTGACTCTTCTTACTGTCTATGTTTTTAACCATTCCTGAGACACTTGTTATAGATTCCGATGCTTCACTTCAGGTTTACTGTATCCCTTGGACCTTCTTATTGATGATGAAACACAGAAATTGCATCGGAATTAATACAAAGGGCACAATGCCGACTTAAGTTCAAAAAGACTGACTCTTCTTACTGACTATGCTATGAACCATTCCTGTGACACCAGTTATGGATTCCAAAGCTTCACTTCAGGTTTACTGTATCCCTCTGACCTTCTTATTGACGATGGAACACAGAAATTGCATCGGAATTAAATAGAAAAGGCACAATGCCGACTTGTGTACAAGAAGACTGACTCTTCTTACTGTCTATGTTTTGGACCATTCCTGTGACACTAGTTATAGATTCCGATGCTTCACTTCAGGTTTACTGCATCATTCGGACCTTCTTATTTACGATGAAACACAGATATTACATCGGAATTAAATACGAAACGCAAAATGACGACTTAAGTACAAAAAGGCTGACTCTTCTAACTGACTGTTTTTTGATCCATTCCTGTGACACCAGTTATAGATTCCGATGCTTCACTTCAGGTTTACTGTATCCCTCTGACCTCCTTATTGACGATGAAACACAGAAATTGCATCGGAATTAAATACAAAAGGCACAATGCCGACTTAAGTACAAGAAGACTGACTCTTCTTACTGACTTTGTTTTGAACCATTTCTGTGACACCTGTTATAGATTCCGATGCTTCACATCAGGTTTACTGTATCCCTCTGACCTTCTTATTGACGATGAAACACAGAAATTGCATCGGAATTAAATACAAAAGGCACAATGCCGACTTAAGTGCTAGAAGACTGACAATTCTTACTGTCTATGTTTGAACCATTCCTGTGACACTAGTTATAGATTTCGATGCCTGACAGCAGGTTTACTGTATCCCTTGGACCTTCTCATTGACAATGAAACACCGAAATTGCATCGGAATTAAATAGAAAAGGCACAATGCCGACTTAGATACAAAAAGACTGACTCTTGTTACTGAGTATGTTTTGAACCATTCCTGTGACACTAGTTATAGATTCCGATGCTTCACTTCCGGTTTTCTGTATCCATTGTAACTTCTTATTGACGATGAAACACTGAAATTGCATCGGAATTGAATACAAAAGTCACAATACCGACTTAAGTACAAGAAGACTGACTCTTCTTACTGTCTATGTTTTGAACCATTCCTGTGACACTAGTTATAGATTCCGATGCTCCACTACAGGTTTACTGTATCCCTCTGACCTTATTGTAGATGAAACACAATAATTGCATCGCACTTAAATACAAAAGGCACAAACCGACTTAAATACAAGAAGACTGACTCTTCTTACTGTCTACGTTTTGGACCATTCCTGTGACGCTAGTTATAGATTCCGATGCTTCACTTCAGGTTTACTGCATCATTCGGACCTTCTTATTTACGATGAAACACAGCTATTACATCGGAATTAAATACGAAACGCAAAATGCCGACTTAAGTACAAAAAGGCTGACTCTTCTAACTGACTGTTTTTTGATCCATTCCTGTGACACCAGTTATAGATTCCGATGCTTCACTTCAGGTTTACTGTATCCCTCTGACCTCCTTATTGACGATGAAACACAGAAATTGCATCGGAATTAAATACAAAAGGCACAATGCCGACTTAAGTACAGGAAGACTGACTCTTCTTACTGACTTTGTTTTGAACCATTTCTGTGACACCTGTTATAGATTCCGATGCTTCACATCAGGTTTACTGTATCCCTCTGACCTTCTTATTGACGATGAAACACAGAAATTGCATCGGAATTAAATACAAAAGGCACAATGCCGACTTAAGTGCTAGAAGACTGACAATTCTTACTGTCTATGTTTGAACCATTCCTGTGACACTAGTTATAGATTTCGATGCCTGACACCAGGTTTACTGTATCCCTTGGACCTTCTCATTGACAATGAAACACCGAAATTGCATCGGAATTAAATAGAAAAGGCCTAATGCCGACTTAGGTACAAAAAGACTGACTCTTGTTACTGAGTATGTTTTGAACCATTCCTGTGACACTAGTTATTGATTCCGATGCTTCACTTCCGGTTTTCTGTATCCATTGTAACTTCTTATTGACGATGAAACACTGAAATTTCATCGGAATTGAATACAAAAGTCACAATACCGACTTAAGTACAAGAAGACTAACTCTTCTTACTGTCTATGTTTTGAACCATTCCTGTGACACTAGTTATAGATTCCGATGCTCCACTACAGGTTTACTGTATCCCTCTGACCTTATTGCCGATGAAACACAATAATTGCATCGCACTTAAATACAAAAGGCACAAACCGACTTAAATACAAGAAGACTGACTCTTCATACTGTCTATGTTTTGAACCATTCCTGTGACACTAGTTATAGATTCCGATGCTTCACTTCAGGTTTACTGTATCCCTTGGACCTTCTTATTGACGATCATACACAGAAATTGCACCGGAATTTAATACAAAAATGCACAATGCCGTCTCAAGGACAAGAAGACTGACTCTTCTTACTATCTATGTTTTGAACCATTCCTGTGACACTAGTTATAGATTCCGATGCTTCACTTCAGGTTTACTGTATCTATCTGACCTTCTTATTGACGATGAAACACAGAAATAACATCGGTATTAAATATATAATGCACAATGGCGACTTAAGTACGAGATGACTGATTCTTCTTCATGACTATGTTTTTGAACCATTTCTGTGACTGAAGTTATAGATTCCAATGCTTCACTTCAGGGTTACTGTATCCCTCTGACCTTCTTGTTGCCGATGAAACACAGAAATTGCATCGGAATTAAATAGAAAAGGCACAATGCCGACTTAGGTACAAGGAGACTGACTCTTGTTACTGAGTATGTTTTGAACAATTCCTGTGACACTAGTTATAGATTCCGATGCTTCACTTCAGGTTTACTGTATCCCTTGGAACTTCTTATTGACGATGAAACACAGAAATTGCATCGGAATTAAATACAAAAGGCACAATACCGACTTAAGTACAAGAAGACTGACTCTTCTTACTGTCTATGTTTTGAACCATGCGTGTGACACTAGTTATTGATTCCGATGCTTCACTTCAGGTTTACTGTATCTATTGGACCTTCTTATTTACGATGAAACACAGAAATTGAATCGGAATTAAATACAAAAGGCGCAATGCCGACTTAGGTACAAGAAGACTGACTCTTCTTACTGTCTATGTTTTGAACGATTCCTGTGGGACTAGTTATAGATTCCAAAGCTTCACTTCAGGTTTACTGTATCCCTCTGACCTTCTTATTGACGATTGAACACAGAAATTGCATCGGAATTAAATAGAAAAGGCACAATGCCGACTTGAGTACAAGAAGACTGACTCTTCTTACTGTCTATGTTTTGGACCATTCCTGTGACACTAGTTATAGATTCCGATGCTTCACTTCAGGTTTACTGCATCATTCGGACCTTCTTATTTACGATGGAACACAGATATTACATCGGAATTAAATACGAAACGCAAAATGCCGACTTAAGTACAAAAAGGCTGACTCTTCTAACTGACTGTTTTTTGATCCATTCCTGTGACACCAGTTATAGATTCCGATGCTTCACTTCAGGTTTACTGTATCCCTCTGACCTCCTTATTGACGATGAAACACAGAAATTGCATCGGAATTAAATACAAAAGGCACAATGCCGACTTAAGTGCTAGAAGACTGACAATTCTTACTGTCTATGTTTGAACCATTCCTGTGACACTAGTTATAGATTTCGATGCCTGACACCAGGTTTACTGTATCCCTTGGACCTTCTCATTGACAATGAAACACCGAAATTGCATCGGAATTAAATAGAAAAGGCACAATGCCGACTTAGGTACAGGAAGACTGACTCTTGTTACTGAGTATGTTTTGAACCATTCCTGTGACACTAGTTATAGATTCCGATGCTTCACTTCCGGTTTTCTGTATCCATTGTAACTTCTTATTGACGATGAAACGCTGAAATTGCATCGGAATTGAATACAAAAGTCACAATACCGACTTAAGTACAAGAAGACTGACTCTTCTTACTGTCTATGGTTTGAACCATACCTGTGACACTAGTTATAGATTCCGATGCTCCACTACAGGTTTACTGTATCCCTCTGACCTTATTGCCGATGAAACACAATAATTGCATCGCACTTAAATACAAAAGGCACAAACCGACTTAAATACAAGAAGACTGACTCTTCTTACTGTCTATGTTTTGGACCATTCCTGTGACACTAGTTATAGATTCCGATGCTTCACTTCAGGTTTACTGCATCATTCGGACCTTCTTATTTACAATGAAACACAGATATTACATCGGAATTAAATACGGAACGCAAAATGCCGACTTAAGTACAAAAAGGCTGACTCTTCTAACTGACTGTTTTTTGATCCATTCCTGTGACACCAGTTATAGATTCCGATGCTTCACTTCAGGTTTACTGTATCCCTCTGACCTCCTTATTGACGATGAAACACAGAAATTGCATCGGAATTAAATACAAAAGGCACAATTCCGACTTAAGTACAAGAAGACTGACTCTTCTTACTGACTTTGTTTTGAACCATTTCTGTGACACCTGTTATAGATTCCGATGCTTCACATCAGGTTTACTGTATCCCTCTGACCTTCTTATTGACGATGAAACACAGAAATTGCATCGGAATTAAATACAAAAGGCACAATGCCGACTTAAGTGCTAGAAGACTGACAATTCTTACTGTCTATGTTTGAACCATTCCTGTGACACTAGTTATAGATTTCGATGCCTGACACCAGGTTTACTGTATCCCTTGGACCTTCTCATTGACAATGAAACACCGAAATTGCATCGGAATTAAATAGAAAAGGCACAATGCCGACTTAGGTACAAAAAGACTGACTCTTGTTACTGAGTATGTTTTGAACCATTCCTGTGACACTAGTTATAGATTCCGATGCTTCACTTCCGGTTTTCTGTATCCATTGCAACTTCTTATTGACGATGAAACACTGAAATTGCATCGGAATTGAATACAAAAGTCACAATACCGACTTAAGTACAAGAAGACTGACTCTTCTTACTGTCTATGTTTTGAACCATTCCTGTGACACTAGTTATAGATTCCGATGCTCCACTACAGGTTTACTGTATCCCTCTGACCTTATTGCCGATGAAACACAATAATTGCATCGCACTTAAATACAAAAGGCACAAACCGACTTAAATACAAGAAGACTGACTCTTCATACTGTCTATGTTTTGAACCATTCCTGTGACACTAGTTATAGATTCCGATGCTTCACTTCAGGTTTACTGTATCATTTGGACCTTCTTATTTACGATGAAACACAGAAATTACATCGGAATTAAATACAAAAGGCACAATGCCGACTTAAGTACAAAAAGACTGACTCATCTTACTGACTATGTTTTGAACCATTCCTGTGACACTAGTGATAGATTCCGATGCTTGACTTCAGGTTTACTGTATCCCTTGGACCTTCTTATTGACGATCATACACAGAAATTGCATCGGTATTTAATACAAAAATGCACAATGCCGTCTCAAGGACAAGAAGACTGACTCTTCTAACTATCTATGTTTTGAACAATTCCTGTGACACTAGTTATAGATTCCGATGCTTCACTTCAGGTTTACTGTATCTATCTGACCTTCTTATTGACGATGAAACACAGAAATAACATGGGTATTAAATATATAATGCACAATGGCGACTTAAGTACAAGATGACTGATTCTTCTTCATGACTATGTTTTTGAACCATTTCTGTGACACAAGTTATAGATTCCAATGCTTCACTTCAGGGTTACTGTATCCCTCTGACCTTCTTATTGACGATGAAACACAGAAATTGCATCGGAATTAAATAGAAAAGGCACAATGCCGACTTAGGTACAAGAAGACTGACTCTTGTTACTGAGTATGTTTTGAACAATTCCTGTGACACTAGTTATAGATTCCGATGCTTCACTTCAGGTTTACTGTATCCCTTGGAACTTCTTATTGACGATGAAACACAGAAATTGCATCGGAATTAAATACAAAAGGCACAATACCGACTTAAGTACAAGAAGACTGACTCTTCTTACTGTCTATGCTTTTAACCATGCGTGTGACACTAGTTATTGATTCCGATGCTTCACTTCAGGTTTACTGTATCATTTGGACCTTCTTATTTACGATGAAACACAGAAATTACATCGGAATTAAATACAAAAGGCACAATGACGACTTAAGTACAAAAAGACTAACTCTTCTTACTGACAATGTTTTGAACCATTGCTGTGACACTAGCTATAGATTCCGATGCTTCACTTCAGTTTTACTGTATCCCTTTGACCTTCTTATTGACGATGAAACACAGAAATTGAATCGGAATTAAATACAAAAGGCGCAATGCCGACTTAAGTACAAGAAGACTGACTCTTCTTACTGTCTATGTTTTGAACGATTCCTGTGGCACTAGTTATAGATTCCGATGCTTCACTTCAGGTTTACTGCATCATTGGGACCTTCTTATTTACGATGAAACACAGATATTACATCGGAATTAAATACGAAACGCACAATGCCGACTTAAGTACAAAAAGGCTGACTCATCTAACTGACTATGATTTGATCCATTCCTGTGACACCAGTTATAGATTCCGATGCTTCACTTCAGGTTTACTGTATCCCTCTGACCTCCTTATTGACGATGAAACACAGAAATTGCATCGGAATTAAATACAAAAGGCACAATGCCGACTTAAGTACAAGAAGACTGACTCTTCTTACTGACTTTGTTTTGAACCATTTCCGTGACAGCAGTTATAGATTCCGATGCTTCACTTCAGGTTTACTGTATCCCTCTGACCTTCTTATTGACGATGAAACATAGAAATTGCATTGGAATTAAATACAAAAGGCACTATACCGACTTATGTACAAGAAGACTGACTCTTCTTACTGTCTATGTTTTGAACCATTCCTGTGACACTAGTTATTGATTCCGATGCTTCACTTCTGGTTTACTGTATCATTTGGACCTTCTTATTTACGATGAAACACAGAAATTACATCGGAATTGAATACAAAAGGCACAATGACGACTTAAGTACAAAAAGACTGACTCTTCTTACTGACAATGTTTTGAACCATTCCTGTGATACTAGTTATAGATTCCGATGCTTCACTACAAGTTTACTGTATCCTTCTGACTTTATTGCCGATGAAACACCGAAATTGCATCGGAATTACATACAAAATGCACAATACCGACTTAAGTACATGAAGACTGACTCTTCTCACTGCCGATGTTTTGAACCAATCCTGTGACACTAGTTATAGATTCCGATGCTTCACTTTAGGGATACTGTATCCCTCTGACCTTCTTATTGACGATGGAACACAGAAATTGCATCGGAATTAAATAGAAAAGGCACAATGCCGACTTGTGTACAAGAAGACTGACTCTTCTTACTGTCTATGTTTTGAACCATTCCTGTGACACTAGTTATAGATTCCGATGCTTGACTACAGGTTTACTGTATCCCTAGGACCTTCTTATTGACGATCATACACAGAAATTGCATCGGAATTTAATACAAAAATGCACAATGCCGACTCAAGGACAAGTAGACTGACTCTTATTACTATCTATGTTTTTAACCATTCCTGTGACACTAGTTATAGATTCCGATGCTTCACTTCAGGTTTACTGTATCCCTCTGACCTTCGTATTGACGATGAAACACAGAAATTGCATCGGAATTAAATATAAAATGCACAATGCCGACTTAAGTACAAGAAGTCTGATTCTTCTTCATGACTATGTTTTGAACCATTTCTGTGACACAAGTTATAGTTTCCGATGCTTCACTTAAGGGTTACTGTACCCCTCGGACCTTCTTATTGACGATGAAACATAGAAATTGCATCGGAATTAAATACAAAAGGAACAATGCCGACTTAAGTACAAGAAGAGTGACTCTTCTTACTGTCTGTGTTTTTAACCATTCCTGTGACACTTGTTATAGATTCCGATGCTTCACTTCAGGTTTACTGTATCCCTTGGACCTTCCTTTTGACGGTGAAACACAGAAATTGCATCGGAATTAAATACAAAAGGCACAATGCCGACTTATGTACAAGAAGACTGACTCTTCAAACTGTCTATGTTTTGAACCATTCCTGTGACACTAGTTACAGATTCCGATGCTTCACTTCAGGTTTACTGCATCATTCGGACCTTCTTATTTACGATGAAACACAGATATTACATCGGAATTAAATACGAAACGCACAATGCCGACTTAAGTACAAAAAGGCTGACTCTTCTTACTGACTATGTTTTGAACCATTCCTATGACACCAGTTATAGATTCCGATGCTTCACTTCAGGTTTACTGTATCCCTCTGACCTTCTTATTGACGATGAAACACAGAAATTGCATCGGAATTAAATACAAAAGGCACAATGCCGACTTAAGTACAAAAAGACTGACTCTTCTTATTGACTATGTTTTGAACCATTCCTGTGACACCAGTTATAGATTCCGATGCTTCACTTCAGGTTTACTGTATCCCTTGGACCTTCTTATTGACGATGAAACACAGAAATTGCATCGGCATTAAATACAAAATGCACAATAACGACTTAAGGACAAGAAAACTGACTCATCTTACTGCCTATGCTTTGAACCATTCCTGTGACACTAGTTATAGATTCCGATGCTTGACTTCAGGTTTACTGTATCCCTCTGACCTTCTAATTGACAATGAAACGCAGAAATTGCATCGGAATTAAATACAAAGGGCACAATGCCGACGTAAGTGCAAGAAGACTGACTCTTCTTACTGTCTATGTTTGAACCGTTCCTGTGAAACTAGTTATAAATTTCGATGCTTCACTCCAGGTTTACTGTATCCCTTGTACCTTCCCATTGACAATGAAACACCGAAATTGCATCGGAATTAAATAGAAAAGGCACAATGCCGACTTAGGTACAAGAAGACTGACTCTTCTTACTGAGTATAATTTGAACCATTTCTGTGACACTAGTTATAGATTCCGATGCTTCACTTCAGGGTTACTGTATCCCTCTGACCTTCTTATTGACGATAAAACACAGAAATTGCATCGGAATTAAATACAAAAGGCGCAATGCCGACTTAAGTACAAGAAGACTGACTCTTCATACTGTCTATGTTTTGAACAATTCCTGTGGCACTAGTTATAGATTCCGATGCTTCACTTCAGGTTTACTGCATCATTCGGACCTTCTTATTTACGATGAAACACAGAAATTGCATCGGAATTAAATATAAAATGCACAATGCCGACTTAAGTACAAGAAGACTGATTCTTCTTCCTGACTATGTTTTGAACCATTTCTGTGACACTAGTTATAGATTCCGATACTTCACTTCAGGGTTACTGTATCCCTCTGACCTTCTTATTGATGATGAAACACAGATATTGCATTGGAATTATATACAAAAGGCACAATGCCGACTTAGGTACAAGAAAACTGACTCTTGTTCCTGAGTATGTTTTGAAACATTCCTGTGACACTAGTTATAGATTCCGATGCTTCACTTCTGGTTTACTGTATCCCTTGGACCTTCTTATTGACGATGAGACACAGAAATTGCATCGGAATTAAGTACATAAGGCACAATGCCGACCTAAGTACATGAAGACTGACTCTTCTTACTGACTACGTTTTGAACCATTCCTGTGACTCTAGTTATAGATTCCGATGCCTCACATCAGGTTTACTGTATCCCTTGGACCTGCTTATTAACGATGAAACACAGAAATTGCATCGGAAATTAATACAAAAGGCACAATGCCGACTGAAGGACAAGAAGACTGACTGATCTTACTGACTATGTTTTGAACCATTCCTGTGACACTAGTTATACATTTCGATGTTTCACACCAGGTTTACTGTATCCCTTGTACCTTCCCATTGACAATGAAACACCGAAATTGCATCGGAATTAAATAGAAAAGGCACAATGCCGACTTAGGTACAAGAAGACTGACTCTTCTTACTGAGTATAATTTGAACCATTCCTGTGACACTAGTTATAGATTCCGATGCTTCACTTCAGGTTTACTGTATCCCTTGGAACTTCTTATTGACGATGAAACACAGAAATTGCATCAGAATTAAATACAAAAGGCACAATACCGACTCAAGTACAAGAAGACTGACTCTTCTTATTGCCTATGTTTTGAACCAATCCTGTGACACTAGTTATAGATTCCGATGCTTCACTTCAGGTTTACTGTATCTTTTGGACCATCTTATTTACGATGAAACACAGAATTTACATCAGAATTAAATACAAAAGGCACAATGCCGACTTAAGTACAAAAAGACTGTCTCTTCTTACTGCCTATGTTTTGAACCATTCCTGTGACACTAGTTATAGATTCCGATGCTTCCCTTCAGGTTTACTGTATCCCTTGGAACTTCTTATTGACGATGAAACACAGAAATTGCATCAGAATTAAATACAAACGGCACAATACCGACTTAAGTACAAGAAGACTGACTCCTCTTACTGCCTATGTTTCGAACCAATCCTGTGACACTAGTTTTAGATTCCGATGCTTCACTTCAGGTTTACTGTATCATTTGGACCTTCTTATTTACGATGAAACACAGAAATTACATCAGAATTAAATACTAAAGGCACAATGCCGACTGAAGGACAAGAAGACTGACTCTTCTTACTGCCAATGTTTTGAACCATTCCCGTGACACCAGTAATACATTCCAAAGCTTCACGTCAGGTTTACTGTATCCCTCTGACCTTCTTATTGACGATGGAACACAGAAATTGCATCGGAATTAAATAGAAAAGTCACTATGCCGACTTGTGTACAAGAAGACTGACTCTTCTTACTGTCTATGTTTTGAACCATTCCTTTGACACTAGTTATAGATTCCCATGCTTGAGTTCAGGTTTACTGTATCCCTAGGACTTTCTTATTGACGATCATACACAGAAATTGCATCGGAATTTAATACAAAAATGCACAATGCCGACTCAAGGACAAGTAGACTGACTCTTCTTACTATCTTTGTTTTTAACCATTCCTGTGACACTAGTTATAGATTCCGATGCTTCACTTCAGGTTTACTGTATCCCTCTGACCTTCTTATTGACGATGAAACACAGAAATTGCATCGGAATTAAATACAAAAGGAACAATGTCGACTTAAGTACAAGAAGACTGAGTCTTCTTACTGTCTATGTTTTTAACCATTCCTCTGACACTTGTTATAGATTCCGATGCTTCACTTCAGGTTTACTGTATCCCTTGGACCTTCTTATTGACGATGAAACACAGAAATTGCATCGGAATTAAATACAAAAGGCACAATGCCGACTTAAGTACAAGAAGACTGACTCTTCTTCCTGACTATGTTTTGAACCATTTCTGTGACACTAGTTATAGATTCCGATGCTTCACTTCAGGGTTACTGTATCCCTCTGACCTTCTTATTGACGATAAAACACAGAAATTGCATCGGAATTAAATACAAAAGGCGCAATGCCGACTTAAGTACAAGAAGACTGACTCTTCATACTGTCTATGCTTTGAACCATTCCTGTGGCACTAGTTATAGATTCCGATGCTTCACTTCAGCTTTACTGCATCATTCGGTCCTTCTTATTTACGATGAAACACAGATATTACATCGGAATAAAATACGAAACGCACAATGCCGACTTAAGTACAAAAAGGCTGACTCTTCTTACTGACTATGTTTGAACCATTCCTGTGACACCAGTTATAGATTCCGATGCTTCACTTCAGGTTTACTGTATCCCTCTGACCTTCTTATTGACGATGAAACACAGTAATTGGATCGGAATTAAATACAAAAGGCACAATGCCGACTTAAGTACAAAAAGACTGACTCTTCTTATTGACTATGTTTTGAACCATTCCTGTGACTCCAGTTATAGATTCCGATGCTTCACTTCAGGTTTACTGTATCCCTTGGACCTTCTTATTGACGATGAAACACAGAAATTGCATCGGAATTTAATACAAAAATGCACAATGCCGACTCAAGGACAAGTAGACTGACTCTTCTTACTATCTATGTTTTTAACCATTCCTGTGGCACTAGTTATAGATTCCGATGCTTCACTTCAGGTTTACTGTATCCCTCTGACCTTCTTATTGACGATGAAACACAGAAATTGCATCGGAATTAAATATAAAATGCACAATGCCGAATTAAGTACAAAAAGTCTGATTCTTCTTCATGACTATGTTTTGAACCATTTCTGTGACACAAGTTATAGATTCTGATGCCTCACTTAAGGGCTACTGTATCCCTCGGACCTTCTTATTGACGATGAAACATAGAAATTGCATCGGAATTAAATACAAAAGGAACAATGCCGACTTAAGTACAAGAAGACTGACTCTTCTTACTGTCTATGTTTTTAACCATTCCTGTGACACTTGTTATAGATTCCGATGCTTCACTTCAGGTTTACTGTATCCCTTGGACCTTCCTTGTGACGATGAAACACAGAAATTGCATTGGAATTAAATACAAAAGGCACAATGCCGACTTATGTACAAGAAGACTGACTCTTCTTCCTGACTATGTTTTGAACCATTTCTGTGACACTAGTTATAGATTCCGATGATTCACTTCAGGGTTACTGTATCCCTCTGACCTTCTTATTGACGATGAAACACAGAAATTGCATCGGAATTAAATACAAAAGGCGCAATGCCGACTTAAGTACAAGAAGACTGACTCTTCATACTGTCTATGTTTTGAACCATTCCTGTGACACTATTATAGATTCCGATGCTTCACTTCAGGTTTACTGCATCATTCGGACCTTCTTATTTACGATGAAACACAGATATTACATCGGAATTAAATACGAAACGCACCATGCCGACTTAAGTACAAAAAGGCTGACTCTTCTTACTGACTATGTTTTGAACCATTCCTGTGACACCAGTTATAGATTCCGATGCTTCACTTCAGGTTTACTGTATCCCTCTGACCTTCTTATTGACGATGAAACACAGAAATTGCATCGGAATTAAATACAAAAGGCACAATGCCGACTTAAGTACAAAAAGACTGACTCTTCTTATTGACTATGTTTTGAACCATTCCTGTGACACCAGTTATAGATTCCGATGCTTCACTTCAGGTTTACTGTATCCCTCGGACCTTCTTATTGACGATGAAACACAGAAATTGCATCGGCATTAAATACAAAATGCACAATGCCGACTTAAGGACAAGAAAACTGACTCATCTTACTGCCTATGCTTTGAACCATTCCTGTGACACTAGTTATTGATTCCGATGCTTCACTTCAGGTTTACTGTATCCCTCTGACCTTCTTATTGACGATGAAACACAGAAATTGCATCGGAATTAAATACAAAAGGCACAATGCCGACGTAAGTGCAGGAAGACTGACTCTTCTTACTGTCTATGTTTGAACCATTCCTGTGAAACTAGTTATAGATTTCGATGCTTCACACCAGGTTTACTGTATCCCTTGGACCTTCTCATTGACAATGACACACTGAAATTGCATCGGAAGTTAATAGAAAAGGCACAGTGCCGACTTAGGTACAGGAAGACTGACTCTTGTTACCGAGTATCTTTTGAACCATTCCTGTGACACTAGTTATAGATTCCGATGCTTCACTTCAGGTTTACCGCATCCCTTGGAACTTCTTATTGACGATGAAACACAGAAATTGCATCGGAATTAAATACAAAAGGCATAATACCGACATAAGTACAAGAAGACTGACTCTTCTTTTTGTCTATGTTTTGAACCATTCCTGTGACACTAGTTATTGATTCCGATGCTTTACTTCAGGTTTACTGTAACATTTGGACCTTCTTATTTACGTTGAAACACAGAAAGTACATGGGAATTAAAAACAAAAGGCAAAATGACGACTTTAGTACAAAAAGACTGAGTCTTCTTACTGACTATGTTTAGAACCATTCCTGTGACACTAGTTATAGATTCCGATGCTTCAATACTGGTTTACTGTATCCCTCTGACCTTATTGCCGATGAAACACAGAAATTGCATCGGAATTAAATAGAAAAGGCACAATACCGTCTTTAGTACATGAAGACTGACTCTTCTTACTGTCTATGTTTGAACCATTCCTGTGACACTAGTTATAGATTCCGATGCTTGACTTTAGGTTTACTGTATCCCTTGGACCTTCTTATTGACAGTCATACACAGAAATTGCATCGGAATTGAATACAAAAATGCACAATGCCGACTCAAGTACAAGAAGACTGACTCTTCTTACTATCTATGTTTTGAACCATTGCTGTGACACTAGTTATAGATTCCGAAGCTTCACTTCAGGTTTACTGTATCCCTCTGACCTTCGTATTGAGGATGAAACACAGAAATTGGATCGGAATTAAATATAAAATGCACAATGCCGACATAAGTACAAGAAGACTGATTCTTCTTCCTGACTATGTTTTGAACCATTTCTGTGACACTAGTTATAGATTACGATGCTTCACTTCAGGGTTACTGTATCCCTCTGACCTTCTTATTGATGATGAAACACAGAAATTGCATTGGAATTAAATACAAAAGGCACAATGCCGACTTAGGTACAAGAAAACTGACTCTTGTTGCTGAGTATGTTTTGAAACATTCCTGTGACACTAGTTATAGATTCCGATGCTTCACTTCAGGTTTACTGTATCCCTTGGACCTTCTTATTGACGACGAGTCACAGAAATTGCATCGGAATTAAATACATAAGGCACAATGCCGACTGAAGTACATGAAGACTGACTCTTCTTACTGACTACGTTTTGAACCATTCCTGTGACTCTAGTTATAGATTCCGATGCCTCACTTCAGGTTTACTGTATCCCGTGGTCCTGCTTATTAACGATGAATCACAGAAATTGCATCGGAAATTAATACAAAAGGCACAATGCCGACTTAAGGACAAGAAGACTGACTGATCTTACTGACTATGTTTTGAACCATTCCTGTGACACTAGTTATACATTTCGATGTTTCACACCAGGTTTACTGTATCCCTTGTACCTTCCCATTGACAATGAAACACCGAAATTGCATCGGAATTAAATAGAAAAGGCACAATGCCGACTTAAGTACAAAATGACTGACTCTTCTTACTGCCTATGTTTTGAACCAATCCTGTGACACTAGTTATAGATTCCGATGCTTCACTTCAGGTTTACTGTATCATTTGGACCTTCTTATTTACGATGAAACACAGAAATTACATCAGAATTAAATACAAAAGGCACAATGCCGACTTAAGTACAAAAAGACTGACTCTTCTTACTGCCTATGTTTTGAACCATTCCTGTGACACTAGTTATAGTTTCCGATGCTTCACTTCAGGTTACTGTATCCCTTGGAACTTCTTATTGACGATGAAACACAGAAATTGCATCAGAATTAAATACAAAAGGCACAATACCGACTTAAGTACAGAAGACTGACTCTTCTTACTGCCTATGTTTTGAACCAATCCTGTGTCACTAGTTATAGATTCCGATGCTTCACTTCAGGTGTACTGTATCATTTGGACCTTCTTATTGACGATGAAACACAGTAATTGGATCGGAATTAAATACAAAAGGCACAATGCCGACTTAAGTACAAAAAGACTGACTCTTCTTATTGACTATGTTTTGAACCATTCCTGTGACTCCAGTTATAGATTCCGATGCTTCACTTCAGGTTTACTGTATCCCTTGGACCTTCTTATTGACGATGAAACACAGAAATTGCATCGGAATTTAATACAAAAATGCACAATGCCGACTCAAGGACAAGTAGACTGACTCTTCTTACTATCTATGTTTTTAACCATTCCTGTGGCACTAGTTATAGATTCCGATGCTTCACTTCAGGTTTACTGTATCCCTCTGACCTTCTTATTGACGATGAAACACAGAAATTGCATCGGAATTAAATATAAAATGCACAATGCCGAATTAAGTACAAAAAGTCTGATTCTTCTTCATGACTATGTTTTGAACCATTTCTGTGACACAAGTTATAGATTCTGATGCCTCACTTAAGGGCTACTGTATCCCTCGGACCTTCTTATTGACGATGAAACATAGAAATTGCATCGGAATTAAATACAAAAGGAACAATGCCGACTTAAGTACAAGAAGACTGACTCTTCTTACTGTCTATGTTTTTAACCATTCCTGTGACACTTGTTATAGATTCCGATGCTTCACTTCAGGTTTACTGTATCCCTTGGACCTTCCTTGTGACGATGAAACACAGAAATTGCATTGGAATTAAATACAAAAGGCACAATGCCGACTTATGTACAAGAAGACTGACTCTTCTTCCTGACTATGTTTTGAACCATTTCTGTGACACTAGTTATAGATTCCGATGATTCACTTCAGGGTTACTGTATCCCTCTGACCTTCTTATTGACGATGAAACACAGAAATTGCATCGGAATTAAATACAAAAGGCGCAATGCCGACTTAAGTACAAGAAGACTGACTCTTCATACTGTCTATGTTTTGAACCATTCCTGTGACACTATTATAGATTCCGATGCTTCACTTCAGGTTTACTGCATCATTCGGACCTTCTTATTTACGATGAAACACAGATATTACATCGGAATTAAATACGAAACGCACCATGCCGACTTAAGTACAAAAAGGCTGACTCTTCTTACTGACTATGTTTTGAACCATTCCTGTGACACCAGTTATAGATTCCGATGCTTCACTTCAGGTTTACTGTATCCCTCTGACCTTCTTATTGACGATGAAACACAGAAATTGCATCGGAATTAAATACAAAAGGCACAATGCCGACTTAAGTACAAAAAGACTGACTCTTCTTATTGACTATGTTTTGAACCATTCCTGTGACACCAGTTATAGATTCCGATGCTTCACTTCAGGTTTACTGTATCCCTCGGACCTTCTTATTGACGATGAAACACAGAAATTGCATCGGCATTAAATACAAAATGCACAATGCCGACTTAAGGACAAGAAAACTGACTCATCTTACTGCCTATGCTTTGAACCATTCCTGTGACACTAGTTATTGATTCCGATGCTTCACTTCAGGTTTACTGTATCCCTCTGACCTTCTTATTGACGATGAAACACAGAAATTGCATCGGAATTAAATACAAAAGGCACAATGCCGACGTAAGTGCAGGAAGACTGACTCTTCTTACTGTCTATGTTTGAACCATTCCTGTGAAACTAGTTATAGATTTCGATGCTTCACACCAGGTTTACTGTATCCCTTGGACCTTCTCATTGACAATGACACACTGAAATTGCATCGGAAGTTAATAGAAAAGGCACAGTGCCGACTTAGGTACAGGAAGACTGACTCTTGTTACCGAGTATCTTTTGAACCATTCCTGTGACACTAGTTATAGATTCCGATGCTTCACTTCAGGTTTACCGCATCCCTTGGAACTTCTTATTGACGATGAAACACAGAAATTGCATCGGAATTAAATACAAAAGGCATAATACCGACATAAGTACAAGAAGACTGACTCTTCTTTTTGTCTATGTTTTGAACCATTCCTGTGACACTAGTTATTGATTCCGATGCTTTACTTCAGGTTTACTGTAACATTTGGACCTTCTTATTTACGTTGAAACACAGAAAGTACATGGGAATTAAAAACAAAAGGCAAAATGACGACTTTAGTACAAAAAGACTGAGTCTTCTTACTGACTATGTTTAGAACCATTCCTGTGACACTAGTTATAGATTCCGATGCTTCAATACTGGTTTACTGTATCCCTCTGACCTTATTGCCGATGAAACACAGAAATTGCATCGGAATTAAATAGAAAAGGCACAATACCGTCTTTAGTACATGAAGACTGACTCTTGTTACTGTCTATGTTTGAACCATTCCTGTGACACTAGTTATAGATTCCGATGCTTGACTTTAGGTTTACTGTATCCCTTGGACCTTCTTATTGACAGTCATACACAGAAATTGCATCGGAATTGAATACAAAAATGCACAATGCCGACTCAAGTACAAGAAGACTGACTCTTCTTACTATCTATGTTTTGAACCATTGCTGTGACACTAGTTATAGATTCCGAAGCTTCACTTCAGGTTTACTGTATCCCTCTGACCTTCGTATTGAGGATGAAACACAGAAATTGGATCGGAATTAAATATAAAATGCACAATGCCGACATAAGTACAAGAAGACTGATTCTTCTTCCTGACTATGTTTTGAACCATTTCTGTGACACTAGTTATAGATTACGATGCTTCACTTCAGGGTTACTGTATCCCTCTGACCTTCTTATTGATGATGAAACACAGAAATTGCATTGGAATTAAATACAAAAGGCACAATGCCGACTTAGGTACAAGAAAACTGACTCTTGTTGCTGAGTATGTTTTGAAACATTCCTGTGACACTAGTTATAGATTCCGATGCTTCACTTCAGGTTTACTGTATCCCTTGGACCTTCTTATTGACGACGAGACACAGAAATTGCATCGGAATTAAATACATAAGGCACAATGCCGACTGAAGTACATGAAGACTGACTCTTCTTACTGACTACGTTTTGAACCATTCCTGTGACTCTAGTTATAGATTCCGATGCCTCACTTCAGGTTTACTGTATCCCGTGGTCCTGCTTATTAACGATGAATCACAGAAATTGCATCGGAAATTAATACAAAAGGCACAATGCCGACTTAAGGACAAGAAGACTGACTGATCTTACTGACTATGTTTTGAACCATTCCTGTGACACTAGTTATACATTTCGATGTTTCACACCAGGTTTACTGTATCCCTTGTACCTTCCCATTGACAATGAAACACCGAAATTGCATCGGAATTAAATAGAAAAGGCACAATGCCGACTTAAGTACAAAATGACTGACTCTTCTTACTGCCTATGTTTTGAACCAATCCTGTGACACTAGTTATAGATTCCGATGCTTCACTTCAGGTTTACTGTATCATTTGGACCTTCATATTTACGATGAAACACAGAAATTACATCAGAATTAAATACAAAAGGCACAATGCCGACTTAAGTACAAAAAGACTGACTCTTCTTACTGCCTATGTTTTGAACCATTCCTGTGACACTAGTTATAGTTTCCGATGCTTCACTTCAGGTTACTGTATCCCTTGGAACTTCTTATTGACGATGAAACACAGAAATTGCATCAGAATTAAATACAAAAGGCACAATACCGACTTAAGTACAGAAGACTGACTCTTCTTACTGCCTATGTTTTGAACCAATCCTGTGTCACTAGTTATAGATTCCGATGCTTCACTTCAGGTGTACTGTATCATTTGGACCTTCTTATTTACGATGAAACACAGAAATTACATCAGAATTAAATACAAAAGTCACAATGCCGACTTAAGTACAAAAAGACTGACTCTTCTTACTGCCTATGCTTTGAACCATTCCTGTGACACCAGTTATAGATTCCAAAGCTTCACGTCAGGTTTACTGTATCCCTCTGACCTTCTTATTGACGATGGAACACAGAAATTGCATCGGAATTGAATAGAAAAGGCACTATGCCGACTTGTGTACAAGAAGACAGACTCTTCTTACTGTCTATGTTTTGAACCATTCCTGTGACACTTGTTATAGATTCCGATGCTTCACTTCATGTTTACTGTATCCCTTGGACCTTCTTATTGACGATGAAACACAGATATTGCATCTGAATTAAATACAAAAGGCACAATGCCGACTTAAGTACAAGAAGACTGACTCTTCTTCCTGACTATGTTTTGAACTATTTCTGTGACACTAGTTATAGATTCCGATGCTTCACTTCAGGGTTACTGTATCCCTCTGACCTTCTTATTGACGATAAAACACAGAAATTGCATCGGAATTAAATACAAAAGGCGCAATGCCGACTTAAGTACAAGAAGACTGACTCTTCATACTGTCTATGTTTTGAATCATTCCTGTGGCACTAGTTATAGATTCTGATGCTTCACTTCAGGTTTACTGCATCATTCGGACCTTCTTATTTACGATGAAACACAGATATTACATCGGAATAAAATACGAAACGCACAATACCGACTTATGTACAAAATGGCTGACTCTTCTTACTGACTATGTTTTGAACCATTCCTGTGACACCAGTTATAGATTCCGATGCTTCACTTCAGGTTGACTGTATCCCTCTGACCTTCTTATTGACGATGAAACACAGAAATTGGATCGGAATTAAATACAAAAGGCACAATGCCGACTTAAGTACAAAAAGACTGACTCTTCTTATTGACTATGTTTTGAACCATTCCTGTGACACCAGTTATAGATTCCGATGCTTCACTTCAGGTTTACTGTATCCCTTGGACCTTCTTATTGACGATGAAACACAGAAATTGCATCGGAATTAAATACAAAAGGCACAATGCCGACTTAAGTGCAAGAAGACTGACTCTTCTTACTGTCTATGTTTGAACCATTCCTGTGAAACTAGTCATACATTTCGATGCTTCACACCAGGTTTACTGTATCCCTTGGACCTTCTCATTGACAATGAAACACCGAAATTGCAACGGAAGTTAATAGAAAAGGCACAGTGCCGACTTAGGTACAGGAAGACTGACTCTTGTTACCGAGTATGTTTTGAACCATTCCTGTGACACTAGTTATAGATTCCGATGCTTCACTTCAGGTTTACTGTATCCCTTGGAACTTCTTATTGACGATGAAACACAGACGTTGCATCGGAATTAAATACAAAAGGCACAATACCGACTTAAGTACAAGAAGACTGACTCTTCTCTCTGTCTATATTTTGAACCATTACTGTGACACTAGTTATTGATTCCGATGCTTCACTTCAGGTTTACTGTATCATTTGGACCTTCTTATTTACGTTGAAACACAGAAATTACATGGGTATTAAAAACAAAAGGCAAAATGACGACTTAAGTACAAAAAGACTGACTCTACTTACTGACTATGTTTTGAACCATTCCTGTGACACTAGTTATAGATTCCGATGCTTCACTACAGGTTTACTGTATCCCTCTGACCTTATTGCCGATGAAACACCGAAATTGCATCGGAATTAAATAGAAAAGGCACAATGCCGACTTAAGTACAAAAAGACTGACTCTTCTTACTGCCTATGTTTTGAACCAATCCTGTGACACTAGTTATAGATTCCGATGCTTCACTTCAGGTTTACTGTATCATTTGGACCTTCTTATTTACGATGAAACACAGAAATTACATCAGAATTAAATACAAAAGGCACAATGCCGACTTAAGTACAAAAAGACTGACTCATCATACTGCCTATGTTTTGAACCATTCCTGTGACACTAGTTATAGATTCCGATGCTTCACTTCAGGTTTACTGTATCCCTTGGAACTTCTTATTGACGATGAAACACAGAAATTGCATCAGAATTAAATACAAAAGCCACAATACCGACTTAAGTACAGAAGACTGACTCTTCTTACTGCCTATGTTTTGAACCAATCCTGTGACACTAGTTATAGATTCCGATGCTTCACTTCAGGTTTACTGTATCATTTGGACCTTCTTATTTACGATGAAACACAGAAATTACATCAGAATTAAATACAAACGTCACAATGCCGACTTAAAAACAAAAAGACTGACTCTTCTTACTGCCTATGTTTTGAACCATTCCTGTGACACCAGTTATAGATTCCAAAGCTTCACGTCAGGTTTACTGTATCCCTCTGACCTTCTTATTGACGATGGAACACAGAAATTGCATCGGAATTAAATAGAAAAGGCACTATGCCGACTTGTGTACAAGAAGACTGACTCTTCTTACTGTCTATGTTTTGAACCATTCCTTTGACACTAGTTATAGATTCGGATGCTTGACTTCAGGTTTACTGTATCCCTAGGACTTTCTTATTGACGATCATACACAGAAATTGCATCGGAATTTAATACAAAAATGCACAATGCCGACTCAAGGACAAGTAGACTGACTCTTCTTACTATCTATGTTTTTAACCATTCCTGTGACAGTAGTTATAGATTCCCATGCTTCACTTAAGGGTTTCTGTATCCCTCGGACCTTCTTATTGACGATGAAACATAGAAATTGCATCGGAATTAAATACAAAAGGAACAATGTCGACTTAAGTACAAGAAGACTGACTCTTCTTACTGTCTATGTTTTTAACCATTCCTGTGTCACTTGTTATAGATTCCGATGCTTCACTTCAGGTTTACTGTATCCCTTGGACCTTCTTATTGACGATGAAACACAGATATTGCATCGGAATTAAATACAAAAGGCACAATGCCGTCTTAAGTACAAGAAGACTGACTCTTCTTCCTGACTATGTTTTGAACCATTTCTGTGACACTAGTTATAGATTCCGATGCTTCACTTCAGGCTCACTGTATCCCTCTGACCTTCTTATTGACGATAAAACACAGAAATTGCATCGGAATTAAATACAAAAGGCGCAATGCCGACTTAAGTACAAGAAGACTGACTCTTCATACTGTCTATGTTTTGAACCATTCCTGTGGCACTAGTTATAGATTCCGATGCTTCACTTCAGGTTTACTGCATCATTCGGACCTTCTTATTTACGATGAAACACAGATATTACATCGGAATAAAATACGAAACGCACAATGCCGACTTAAGTACAAAATGGCTGATTCTTCTTACAGAATATGTTTTGAACCATTCCTGTGACACCAGTTATAGATTCCGATGCTTCACTTCAGGTTTACTGTATCCCTCTGACCTTCTTATTGACGATGAAACACAGAAATTGGATCGGAATTAAATACAAAAGGCACAATGCCGACTTAAGTACAAAAAGACTGACTCTTCTTATTGACTATGTTTTGAACCATTCCTGTGACACCAGTTATTGATTCCGATGCTTCACTTCAGGTTTACTGTATCCCTTGGACCTTGTTATTGACGATGAAACACAGAAATTGCATCGGAATTAAATGCAAAATGCACAATGCCGACTTACGGACAAGAAAACTGACTCATCTTACTGCCTATGTTTTGAACCATTCCTGTGACACTAGTTATAGATTCCGATGCTTCACTTCAGGTTTACTGTATCCCTCTGACCTTCTTATTGACGATGAAACACAGAAATTGCATCGGAATTAAATACGAAAGGCACAATGCCGTCTTAAGTGCAAGAAGACTGACTCTTCTTACTGTCTATGTTTGAACCATTCCTGTGAAACTAGTCATAGATTTCGATGCTTCACACCAGGTTTACTGTATCCCTTGGACCTTCTCATTGACAATGAAACACCGAAATTGCAACGGAAGTTAATAGAAAAGGCACAGTGCCGACTTAGGTACAGGAAGACTGACTCTTCTTACCGAGTATGTTTAGAACCATTCCTGTGACACTAGTTATAGATTCCGATGCTTCACTTCAGGTTTAGTGTACCCCTTGGAACTTCTTATTGACGATGAAACACAGAAATTGCATCGGAATTAAATACAAAAAGCACAATACCGACTTAAGTACAAGAAGGCTGACTCTTCTTTTTGTCTATATTTTGAACCATTACTGTGACACTAGTTATTGATTCCGATGCTTCACTTCAGGTTTACTGTATCATTTGGACCTTCTTATTTACGTTGGAACACAGAAATTACATGGGAATTAAAAACAAATGCAAAATGACGACTTAAGTACAAAAAGACTGACTCTACTTACTGACTATGTTTTGAACCATTCCTGTGACACTAGTTATAGATTCCGATGCTTCACTGCAGGTTTACTGTATCCTTCTGACCTTATTGCCGATGAAACACAGAAATTGTATCGGAATTAAATACAAAAGGCACAATACCGACTTAAGTACATGAAGACTGACTCTTCTTACTGTCTATGTTTTGAACCATTCCTGTGACACTAGTTATAGATTCCGATGCTTGACTTCAGGTTTACTGTATCCCTTGGACATTCTTATTGACGATCATACACAGAAATTGCATCGGAATTGAATACAAAAATGCACAATGCCGACTCAAGTTCAAGAAGACTGACTCTTCTTACTATCTATGCTTTGAACCATTGCTGTGACACTAGTTATAGATTCCGATGCTTCACTTCAGGCTCACTGTATCCCTCTGACCTTCTTATTGACGATAAAACACAGAAATTGCATCGGAATTAAATACAAAAGGCGCAATGCCGACTTAAGTACAAGAAGACTGACTCTTCATACTGTCTATGTTTTGAACCATTCCTGTGGCACTAGTTATAGATTCCGATGCTTCACTTCAGGTTTACTGCATCATTCGGACCTTCTTATTTACGATGAAACACAGATATTACATCGGAATAAAATACGAAACGCACAATGCCGACTTAAGTACAAAATGGCTGACTCTTCTTACTGACTATGTTTTGAACCATTCCTGTGACACCAGTTATAGATTCCGATGCTTCACTTCAGGTTTACTGTATCCCTCTGACCTTCTTATTGACGATGAAACACAGA